>NC_059273.1:8495000-8500000 GCF_017591435.1 Portunus trituberculatus
CACACACACACACACACACACACACACACACACACACACACACACACACACACACACACACACACACAATATCACTTACATCTTTCCTTTTCCTACAGTAGCGTCTCTCTCTCTCTCTCTCTCTCTCTCTCTCTCTCTCTCTCTCTCTCTCTCTCTCTCTCTCTCTCTCACTCCTTGCTTTCTCCACGTTCGCCTTTTCTTTCTGCTCCTTTACCTCCTGCGTTTCATCTCCCAGACTTGATGAAAAAAGGGAAGGGCGGATGAGATGACACGGCAAAGTCACCGACAATAGAATTTCTGGAAGAGTGAATCTGGATCATTTCTCTCGCGCTCCACTGAAGGAAGAGCGACGCGGGGAAGGCAGGGAAGGGAAAGGGGTAGGAAGGTGGAGCTGTGGGACTTTTGGGAGGGCGACGCGGCAAGGAAAAAGATAAAGGTGGAATATATATAAAAAAAAAAGAAGTTAAGTTTATGTGACATGAAAATGAGGAGAATGTGATATATTGATGACTATAGTGTATAAATCTCTTTCTCTCTCTCTCTCTCTCTCTCTCTCTCTCTCTCTCTCTCTCTCTCTCTCTCTCTCTCTCTCTCTCTCTCTCTCATCGCTTTGTCAAGTCTGGAAGAGGAGGAGGAGGAGGAGGAGGACAGGAGAACGCGTGTACTGTCCGGGAGACAAGATGGAACCATTAGAGGAAACGGACCGAGAGATGGGACAGTCTTGCGCCGGGGACCAAAATTAATCTTCCCTTCCTGCCTTTATATTATTCAGGTGAGCAGAAAAAGTTGTGTTGAATGTCATGTGATTGTGTTACGCCCAGGCAAAAGACGAGAAGATGCAAGAGACGATCAGGTAATGGAAATGATGAAAGTAATGATAAAAAGAACAATGATAATGACGATAACAGAAATAATGATGATGACAATAATGAGACGAAAACTAAGAGAAAAAAGAAGGAAGAAAGATAAAAAAAAAGAAAGAAAGGAAGAAAAACTTTTACACACCAATAACTACGTGCAACAACAACAACAACAACAACAACAACAAACGACAACAACAACAACAACAACAACAACAACAACAAAACAACAACCAAAAATCCTTCCTTGACAAACTCTACGGAGACAACACATAACATTTCCATTCCCAGTGTTCCCAAAACCCCACCAAAAAATCCCCACTTAACTCGTAAATTTTCATCAACACCGTAGAAAAAAAAACAAAAGGAAAAAAGTTACACACTGTTACAAAGGAAGAAGAGAAAGAGACACAGGAAATAAGGAACGAGAAATAAAGGTAAACGCAGAAGAATATAAGACAGAGAAGAGAGAGACAAGAGAGAGAGAGAACTAGTAAATTTTTATGACCAATAGAGAGAAAAAAAAAAGGTACACACTGTTACAAAGGAAAGAGAAAAAGAGACATAGAAAATAAGGAACAATAAATGAAGGGAAACGAATAAGAAAATAACAAAGAAGAAAGACAAGAGAGAGAGAGAGATAAATAATAAATTTTCATGACCAACAGAGAGAAAAAAGAAAACAAGATATACACAATTAAAAAGAAAGAAGGAAAAGAGACAAAATAAAACAAGGAACAAGAAATAAAGGCAAACACAGAAGACAATAAGAGAAGAGAGAGACAAGAGAGAGACAGAGAGAACCAAACTGCATAGAACAAGATATAGGGAGAACATAGAGGGTGGAAATTGAGGAAGGAGGAACAGAAGACAAGGAGGGCTATAGGCTGGGGTGGAGGACTGGTGGAGAAGCCAGAGGGGGGCAGGGAGTCCAAGGAGGAAGGGAGGCAGGGGGAGGGGTGGTAGGCTCGTCAACACGGAACAGCTCTCAAGTGGCGTGTCTCTGAAATCCTGGCTGTGAGTTGCTCCTTAAAACTTCTTTCTTCCCAATAGCGGAGGAAAAGAAGGAGGAGGAGGAGGAGGAGGAGGAGGAGGAGGAGGAGGAGGAGGAGGAGAAGGTGGATGTGGTGTGTTTTATGATATATTTTTCTTTACCTCTCTCTCTCTCTCTCTCTCTCTCTCTCTCTCTCTCTCTCTCTCTCTCTCTCTCTCTCTCTCTCTGGCCCTTACTAAGTTACTCTAACAGCAATAAAACAACAAAAAAGAGAAAGAAGAGGAGAAAGAGGAGAAGGAAGAGGAGGAGGAGGAGGAAGATAGCAGGAAAAAAAGACGAGGAAGGAAAGAAAAGAGAAGGAAGAATTTGTAATATCATCTTCTAATCTTCCTTTCCATTCAATTTCGTTGCTGATCCGTCCATTTCGCTTCTCTCATTGCGTTAGAACACTGAATTTCCACTTGTATCTGTCTGTCTATCTGTTATCTATCTATCTATCTATCCATTCAGTTTCCATCTCCCTTATTTCTTTCTATCCATTTATCTATTTGTGAACATTGATTTTTCTTGTTATTTTCGTTTTTTTTATCTATCTGTCTATCTATCTATCTATCCATCTATCTTTTATCTATATATTTATTTGTTTTACTTCCCATCTCCATTATTTCTTCATCCATTTATCTATTTGTACGTGAACACTGATTTTTCTTCATATTTTCGTTTTTATCTATCCATATATCTATTCTACTTATCTATCGATCGATCTATCTATCTATTTATTTATTTTTACTTTTCATCTCCATGATTTCTTTCTGTCTATTTATCTACTTGAAGGTGAAAACTGATATTTCTTGTCATTTTCGTTTTTATGTATCTATATATCCATTTATCAATCCTTCTATCTATTTATTTATCTATCTATCTATTTATTTTACTTCCCATCTTATTTCTTTATCCATTTATCTATTTACAGGTGAGCACTGGTTCTTGTTATTTTCCTTTTCATCTGTCTATATATTTATTCTACTTATCTATCTCTCTATCTATCTATTTATCAATCTTTTTATCTCTCTATTTGACCTCCCATCTGTTTTATCTATCTAAATATCTATTCTACTTATCTTTCTATCGATCGACTTATACACTTATCTTCTCTCTCCACTTCTGTCACTTGGTTCTGTCTGTCTGCCTGTTCAAGGGCTAAAAATAATAGAAATATATAAAAGATCCTTTAATACCGCGCTAGTAACGAAGCAGGGATGAAGAGAATAAAAGGTAACGTTAATCTATTTCTTCCTAAGTATTCTCTGTAAATTTCTGAATATATTAGTGGTGAAAAAAAAATGGAAAAAAAAAATGAAATGTGGATCTTTACAGCGAAGGAGAAACTCATTTAAAGGTCACGTTAACGGCATATACGAAAGACAGGAAGGTTTTATTAAGAGAGAAAAATTTTAATCTCTCTCTCTCTCTCTCTCTCTCTCTCTGTGTGTGTGTGTGTGTGTGTGTGTGTGTGTGTGTGAAGCGTGAGGCAACATGAAGAGGGAAGAAATATCGAGGGTAGGGCAGAGTTATGTTGAGCTACTGTACATTAGGAAACACCCATAACACTTCATCACCCAAGTTTGTAGTGGCCTGTGATGAAGGGACGCTGGTGGTGGTGGTGGTGGTGGTGGTGGTGGTGGTGGTGGTAGTGGTAGGGTCTTTGTTAGTGGTGACAGTGGAGCTACTAGGCATTACTAGGGATGGCACTGGGTGATTTAAAGAGCAACAAACATACTAGTTCTTGTTAGGATGTTTGGCTTCATCTGTTTGTTCTTGTATCTCTGAATTAGTACAGTAAAGATACTCTTGTTTCGATTTTTTCTAGTTAAATAGTAATATGAAGTGATCTGTGTGTGTAGCAAAGGTAGTGGTAGTGGTTTTAGTAAAGGTAGTGATGGTAGTAGTAATGGTGATAGTGGTGGTAGTGGTGGTGGTAGTGGTGATTGTGGTGGTAATGCTGTTGGCGGTATATAATGGTGATGAAGGATCGTATAGTGGTGGTAGTAATTATGTTAGTAATGCAAGTGATGGTAGAAGTAGTGATAGTGGTAGCGGTAAAGCTGGTGGTGGTGTCGGTGGTGTAGCAGGTGCGTGGTGATGAAAAGCCGGATGCTGCCCCGACAACACCGTCCGCTAGGGCCACGGTCGCCTGACACCAGCTGACACCACTGCGAGGAGTCACTTTAAAGATTCCAATACCAAACTAACATCTAAAGACAAAATGATCAGCATTACAACAAATCAGACTACGTAACTCAAACTTAGACGCCAGGAGTAAGTAACCTGAAGAACAACTTATGTGAACTTATGAAAATTAATGAGAAAAGAAAAAGAGAAAATACGAAATGAAAAACTCTCGAAGCTATTTGACTTTTCCCTCAGCATCCCGTCAGTGTGTCTTCCCTCGCTGTCCCCTCGGAGCCACAGCGAGGGTGAGGAGAGAGAGAGAGAGAGAGAGAGAGAGAGAGAGAGAGAGAGAGAGAGAGAGAGAGAGAGAGAGAGAGAGAGAGGAGAGGGTGAGAGAAGAGGGGAGTGAAGTGAAGGTGTGAGGGGAAACTTTTATGAGGCAATAAAGTAGATGTTTGGCCAACCCTCTCAGGACGCGGTCTTACATTTTTTCGTCAACGTCGTTTTCTTCTTCTAGGTATTTCGAATCATATTCTTCGTACCTCATCTATCAAGCTCTCTCTCTCTCTCTCTCTCTCTCTCTCTCTCTCTCTCTCTCTCTCTCTCTCTCTCTCTCTCTCTCTTTCCCATAATAGATAATAGACGAAAAGTAGAGTCAGCGAACAACAACAACAACAACAACATCAAAAGTAACAGCAGCAGCAGCAGGACAGCAGCATCAAGAGCAACAACATGAGCAGCGACAATGGAAAGAAGCAGCAGGAACAGGAGGGGTGTTACCTTCACCGTCGGGTTCCTCCTCACTCTGCTTCCGTTGCCGCGAGCGTGCCCTCCTTGACAGTTTGGTTAAGGCGCGCGAAGAAATGCCCAGCGAGCTTCCTTCGTTCTTGCTGGAGCCGAAGATGCGGTTGCGTAAAGAGGTGGCTCTCTTGCTCTTCCTGTCCTTGGAGTCACTTGAGGTTCGCAGCGCCTTT
>NC_059273.1:8505000-8510000 GCF_017591435.1 Portunus trituberculatus
TATTTCATTTCCTTCATTTTATTTTATTTTCTTTCTTTTCACTGAGAGTGCTGAAGGCAAAGACGTGTGTGTGATGTTTGTTTTTCCTTTCCTTTCTTTTCTATTTTCTTTTCCTTTCCTCTCTTTATTTTCTTTTCTCTCTTTTATATTGGGACAGTTGGAGGGATGGATGTGTGTGTGTGTGTGTGTGTGTGTGTGTGTGTGTGTGTGTGTGTGTGTGTGTGTGTGTGTGTGTGTGTGGTGAAGGTGAGTGGATTTGATGGTGATAAGGTAAGCTGTGGTGTGATGGTGACTGGTGTGGTGGTGTGGTGGTGTGGTGATTATGAGGTGGAGTATAGTGGCAGTGGTGTGGTGTAGTGTGGTGTAAGTGTGGTGTTGTGTGGTGTTGCGTGGCGACGAGAAGAGTGATCGATCAAAAAAATTTACCACACACACACGCACACACACACACACACACACACACACACACACACACACACACACAAAAACACAAACACACAAAACACACAAAACACAAAAAAAACATACCACAACACATCACTCTACACCTCACACACCACCACCACCACCACCACCACTACCCTCGCCACACCCACACAACAAAATCAACACAACCATTGACATCCACATCGACCTTTAGTAATCATATGCATCCATCACGTGCTGTAAACCAACATCCATATTCATGAGGGCAGTTTTGGAGGGACAGAGAGAGAGAGAGGGAGAGAGAGGGAGGGAGGAAGAGAGAGAGACAGGGAGAGTGAATAGTTGTAGAGTGACAGAGGGTAAGGGAGGAGAATGCTGAGGGAGGGACGGGGAGAGGGAAGGAAGGAAGGAGGGAGGGAGGGAGGGAGAGAGGGAGGCAAGGAGGGGAAATACAAAGGAAGGTGTGGTGAATGTAGTTTGTATATTGCGAGGTGACAGAGAGAGAGAGAGAGAGAGAGAGAGAGAGAGAGAGAGAGAGAGAGAGAGAGAGAGAGAGAGAGAGAGAGAGAGAGAGAGAGAGAGAGAGAGAGAGAGAGAGAGAGAGAGAGAGACAGAAAGATAGATAGATAGATAGATAGATAGATAGATAGACAGACAGACAGACAGACAGACAGACAGACAGACAGACAGACAGACAGACAGATAGATAGACAGACAAAAAGACAGACAGACAGACAGACAAAGCAAAGGATAACTACAAAGAAAGAATTGGAGAAAGAAAGGCGACCAAAGAGATGCCCTGAGACACACAGACACACAGACACACAGACACACAATGACAAAGAGGAGGTGCAATTACAGAAGTTTTCTACAAAAATACGAACCACACACACACACACACACACACACACACACACACACACACACACACACACAGGAAGGCTCATCATACGCCCACCACCTGCCTCCCTTGAGCAAAGATTTCAACCACTCCTCCTCCTCCTCCTCCTCCTCCTCCTCCTCCTCCTCCTCTTCCTCCTCCTCCTATTCCTCCTCTTCCTCCGCCTCCTTTTCCATTTTGTTTTTATTTTTTCATCATGATACAGAAATATAAAGGCAACATGCTTACCTCCCACTCTCTCTCTCTCTCTCTCTCTCTCTCTCTCTCTCTCTCTCTCTCTCAGCCGTCAGCTGGGTAGCGGCTCAGGGCACGTGTTTCGCTGCAGGGGAAACGGAAACATATGCCAGATCTCTTCCTCTCCCTCTGTCTCTGTCTCTCTCTCTCTCTCTCTCTCTCTCTCTCTCTCTGGTAGGTACAATCATAGTGTCCAGAACGCTTATTTTATCGCTGGATTCATAAGGGACACTAGCAAAACGGTTCGTGGGTCGGATGGGTGGCGCTGTCCTCACACACGAGAGTTCCAGCGTGGTGTTGGTATTACTGCAGTGCTTCCATTGCTACGCGTGCTCACTGACAACTTTCTCTCCGCCTCCCGATTTGTGCAATATGAATCTATATGTAAATGAATGTAATATTCTCTTATACTCATGCACACAGGTTGGTTGGTGGGTGGGTTGGCACATGTTCTCTTTCTCTCTGTGTTTTCTCTTTCTCTGTGTTTTCTCTCTTTCTTTACCTCATCTATGTCTATCTATCTATCTGTTCTTTTATATTCATGCACGCAGGTATAGATGGGTAGGTTGGTAAATGTTCTCGTTCTCTCTTTCTCTCTGTTTTTCTTTTATCTCTGTGTTTTCTCTGTTTCTCTATCTCATCTGTCTATCCATCTATCGATCTCTATGTCTATCTATCTGTCTATCTGTCTATCTTTTCAGTTATATCAGCTTCTCCCGTTGCCTTTTTTTTTTTTCTTAACTCTATGTAACACAAAATAAAAGACACACACACACACACACACACACACACACACACACACACACACACACACACACACACACACACACACAGAATTTGAAGACAGGAAACATTACATTCACTTCCCCCTACAGACTAAAATGAGGGAAATAAATAAAAATATCTTATACCTTTGTTTTACCATAGAAAGGAGCACAAGGCACCTCACTCTGTCCTCAATCTCTTCAGTAGCAGGACACGTTTTCATAATTGTGGTTACTATTAGGTGAGTTTATACAGCTTCGGAAACATATGTTAGGATTAGAATAGTAAAGACTCTGGCCATTAATTTTCTGACCTCCATACACCCTTCCTAATGCCAATAAAATCGTCTAATCATACCCAAAAGTCATGGTAAAAATTGTTATATGGTATTAACTTCTGCCTCTGTTCTATCCCCATGAGCACGCAGATCTCCACTTGTTGGCCTCCCAGCTCCCACAACCCCTACTGTTTACACGGGCGAGGGACACGTATGAAAACAAGATTAGGAGAGTAAAGAATTCAAGCCAATTACTTCCTAGTGGCTGTAGACGATAAAGACGATAATTTGATACCATTCCCTTTTCTTTTCTTTTCTTTTATTTTTCTGTAATACGTTGTACAGTCATGGCCAGAAGTGTTGTAGTCATATTTGTTGGTTTAGTGTGATTGTTTTTTTTTTTTTTTTTTATACATATATATATAAACTTAGCTCACTTTCATTGCTTTATATCCTTCAGTAACAGGACGCGTTTCATATGGATTCTGTTTACTAGTTAGTGATTTTATACAGCTTCAGAAACTTATGTGGGGGATTCAGATAGTGAAGCCTGTGGTCACTAATTCTCTGATATTCATACACTCTTCCTAATGTCAACAAAATTATCTAATCGTACACAAATGTCAAGATAAAAATAAGTCCCTGTACTGAAGAGGTTAAGAATATAAGATGGAATACGAGAAAATAAGAAGCTGCAAGAAGCCACCGGATATTACTTAAGATTGTGGGAAAGAATGTAATAATATGATAATACTTCTTTTTGTTTGGTGTTGAGCGATATATACATTTTTCTTTTTCTTTTTTCTTTCTTTTTTTCTATCAACCACACCTCCACGTCAGGTCAGATTCCTCATGTTCCCCTACTGCTGCTTCAAAATGCGCCCCGAAACTACCTTGAAAGATCACTAAAAAAAAATACCTCACGAACTCAACAAGATGTAGCTCCACATACAGAAACACTTCCCTCTCTCACTGCGTCCATTTTCAAAAACCAAAGAGACGAATAGCCGAATTCTAAAAAGTATTTGTCCTATTGATAATGCAGAAACCTTGCTAACAGGTCCATAAAATTACAGAAACACCCTTAAAAAAAACTGCGTCACTTCAACTAGAGCCCTTTGAAAATAGTGAAGGCGCAGCAGCAAGGAAAAGTTTCAGAATAAGCGTCGTAGTGCCACTGGGAGTTTTATAAATAAAACGAAAACAGCATTACTTCATCACAGGCTCGGTAGGTATTTCCATGTTACCAAAGACTTTCTACATACAACGGTCTTCCCAAATCAATCATCGGTGTAATATTTTTAGTAGTAGTAGTAGTAGTAGTAGTAGTAGTAGTAGTAGTAGTAGTAGTAGTACATGAACCACACGAAATGATAAGTTACTTCCACAAAGCAAAATGAAAACAAGTACGTGGTGGCAATGACATCTTCCCTTTATCATTCCTGTAGGCGTTAAATACTCGTACTAGCTATAAATGAACTCCATAACACTTAGAGGCGTAGTGAAGGAAGGTCATTCATAGCGGTGAGTGGTGTAAAGGGAGAAAGAGAAGAACATAGAAGGACAGTGAAGCTACGGAGCACTCAAGAACATAAGAACATAACATAAAACAAAGACAAATCTGGAAGAAACTACCATGTCTACACGCATCCATTCATTTAATCATGCCGGAGTTAGCAAAAATATATTAAAATTGGCTTCTCTATATTATACTTTAGTCTCCACTCAAAGTTTATCATTTTCTCTCTCTCTCCCTCTTCGTTTTCTGTTTTATAAGGGTAAACTAAACCTTTCGGGATGGCGTAAGAAAATGAGGGAAGCTGCAAAAGGTTGTCAGGCCTACACGTGGCAGTCCCTGTATGAGAAAAGCCACTTAATTTCATCTAACATCGCCATTCATACATTTATCTAATCTTTTAAAGCTCCATATTGACTCAGCAATAACATGACTACTGAGTCCGTTTCATTCATCAACCATTGTGTCAGAAAACTAGTCTTTGCAGCAACAGATTAAGCTCTACTGTTCAAATAATAATAGTTATCACATTCCAAACACCATCTAATGCAGCATACAGAATTATTGCACGCAAAAATCCGCCACCACTTAACTCCTTCAGTACTGGAACACCTAAAGACTTGTGTATGATTAGACTATTTTATTGACATTAGGAAGGGTCTCTGAAGGTTAGAAGATTAATGGCCACAGTCTTCACTATTTTAATCCCCCACGTGAGTTTCCAAAGCTGTATAAAAGCACCATATAGTTAGCAGAATGAATATGGAAATGCGTCATGGTACTGAAGGGATTAAAAACATGGCAAAAAAATATAAATAACAGTTAAATAAGCAGCTCCTTTAGCAGATAAATTCCCGTGAAAAGCCCATATTGTGTTGAAA
>NC_059273.1:8512500-8530000 GCF_017591435.1 Portunus trituberculatus
ATTTTGGGTGTAAACAAAGATTCTTTCGGCTCTGTAAGGAGACTGGCGACTGAGTGGGCTTTTTTTTTTTCTTTATACTTTCGTTACTCTTGGTCAGTCCTCCTCTCTTACATAAAAAAAAAAAAGAAAGAGTGGAGACCCAAGTACAAGGAAACACCCACCAGCACAACACCAGCACCTACTCGTTATAACAACCATCACCATCACCATCACCATCACCATCACCATCACCATCACTGTGTAGTTAGTGATACAGCAACTTGTATTCCACCACGACTAATAGGAAGAGGGGACATAGAAAGGAAGATAAAAAGGTAAGAGGGGGAGAGAAAAATTAGGTAAGAAGAGAAGGAAGAAGAGAAGGAAGGAGAGGCAGGAACTCAGTGCAACCTGATTAACTAGTTGGGAATCTAACACCACCTCACTATTTTGACTTTGATACGCCCACAACTACCCGCCCTACAGAACCCACCCGTCCGCCTACCCCACCCACATCCACCTGCTCGCTTACAATCCACACCCACTCGCAAACCCACAAAACCCACCCACTTGTTGACATTCCTACCTCCCAAAACTCACGTATATTTCTCGGCACTTCTGTCTCGTCACCCTCTACAGATCCCAACACACTCTAGACACTCACAGCAAACTCTCAACCCCTTCACCACCACCATGACACTTTTTCATATTCATTCTGCTTACTATTTGTTGATTTTATACAGCTTCAGAAACTCATGTTGGGGATTAAATTAGTGAAGACTCTAGCCATTATTCTTCTGACCTCCATAGACCCTTCCTAATGTGAATAAAATCGTCTAATCATACTCAAAACTCAGGAAAAAATGTGTCCCAGTACTGAACAGGTTTATGATTTACTGATGGAATTTTCACACCACCTAGAACACAACGCACTCATAGACACTACCAACGAACTCTCTTTATACCGATAGGCTGAATATTCCCGGCAAAAAAAAAATTAGGTCTATAAAGTTATTTGTTAGATAGTTGTAAATTATTATTCACTTGTTTCTTTTCCCTTTTTCCTACTCTCATATTTTCTTCTTCCTTTTTTTCCTTCTTTTATTATTTATGTCTTTTCCTTCTCCTCATCATTATCATCGTCTTATTCTCCCTCTTACTCTTCCTTTTTTTTTTCCTCTTTCAACATCTCGTCAATCATTATTCTCCTTTATTGCTTTTGCTTCTATTTCTTTTTCCCGCTTCTTCTCATTTTCCTCCTTTTCCTTCTTCTCCTTCCTTCTCCTTCCTCTCCCTTTCTTCTTTAATAACTTTCATCATTGCCATCAAAGATAAGATGATGACAAACATTATACGAATCATTGTCATCACACACACACACACACACACACACACACACACACACACACACACACACACACACACACACACACACACACACACAGGTAAACAGATACATAAGATTCAGGTATGTGTCAATGTAGAATCTGTGTTATTTAACCCGCCAAGGGACCAGATGTGTGGAAGTGGTAGGACGTGGGACTACACACACACACACACACACACACACACACACACACACACACGAGCATCCAAACCTTCCTACCGACCAAGCCAGTCATCTCAAGGTCATACTTTCTCAAGGTCACTCTACCTAAGCTCACCTGTTGGCTGTCCCTCACCTTCCCACACCTTGACTATCTCCCCCGCACTCTCCAATTAAGCAAAGGTGACTCGTGCGCTAGCCTTGGGAGTGTACAAAGTAATGATTGGGTGGAAAGGTGAAAGAAAATGTAATGTTTGTTATTTATATACAAGGAAGAATGGTCTCGGAAGAGAATTAACCCCTTCATTACTGGGACGTATTGTTATCATGAGTTTTGGGTGTAATTAGACGATTTTAGACGCATTAGAAAAGGTCCATGGAGGTCAGAAGATTAATGGTCAGAGTCTTCACTATTTTAATCCCCAAATAAGTTTCTGAAGCTGTACAATATCACTAAATAGTAAGCAGAATATGAAAATGCGTCATAACACTAGAAAGATTAATCACGAAAAAAAAAAATTCTAATTGTGTTTTGTATGTGATGAACGTAATGTAAAGTGTTGTAATGAGGTAAAGGAGGATAATGTTTACTCTTTAGTGCAGAATAAAGGAAGAGCAAAGGTGAAAAATATATATATATACATTCATGTCCCTGACTTTTGGCTAATTTCAAATGGACTTTATTTTATTATTTGTTGTCTTAGCCTGCTTTTCCCTCTTGCATAAAAATAAATGAATAAATAGAAAATAAAGAAAAAAGGCATTCTAATGGTCTCTAAAGGTAAACTAAAGCAATATAAGGAAGTAACAAGGAAGACAATCAACCTTGTAGACTTTTCATGTACAAGGAGGGAAGGTTGAAGGAGAAAAAAGACCAGAGAAAAGTTTATCTATTTGTCTATCGCTGAATGTATGAAAGTGTAAAGGCTGTGAGGAAATGTAAACAATGCAGGAAGGCTAAGGAAACATTACCAGTTTGTTTACGAAAAAAGGATTACGTAATGTTATTCTATTAAGGCTCCTTGGATTCCTTTACCCTCTTCCTCCTCCTCCTCCTCCTCCTCCTCCTCCTCCTCCTCTCCTCTCCTCTCCTCCTCCTCCTCCTCTTCTTCTTCTTCTTCTTCTCCTCCTCCACCTCCTTACGTCTTCACCTTCCATCCTCTATTAATAGTTCTTTCATCTTTTCCTTCTCTCTCTCTCTCTCTCTCTCTCTCTCTCTCTCTCTCTCTCTCTCTCTCTCTCTCTCTCTCTCTCTCTCTCTCTCTCTCTCTCTCTCTCTCTCTCTCTCTCTCTCTCTCTATCTATCTATCTATCTATCTATCTATCTATCTATCTATCTATCTATCTCTCTCTCTCTCTCTCTCTCTCTCTCTCTCTCTCTCTCTCTCTCTCTCTCTCTCTCTCTCTCTCTCTCTCTCTCTCTCTCTCTCTCTCTCTCTCTCTCTCTCTCTCTCTCTCTCTCTCTCTCTCTCTCTCTCTCTCTCTCTCTCTCTCTCTCTCTCTCTCTCTCTCTCTCTCTCTCTCTCTCTCTCTCATCAACACTACAGGAAGAATAAATGCAACGAGATGAAAGCGAAAGGAATAGAAAGTGAATGATAAGAGAGACGTAATATGAGACAAGAAAATACATCAATAAACCAGGAAGAGGAAGAGAGACGAAAGAAAATTAGAAAAACAGGAGAAGTAAAGAGATGAGAAAAGAATGAATAGATAAGTTAATAGTACATAATGGTGCTAAGAAGACGATGATGATGATGATGATGATGATGATGATGATGAAGAAGAGAAGAAGAAGAAGAAGAAGAAGAAGAAGAAGAAGAAGAAGAAGAAGAAGAAGAAGAAGAAGAAGAAGAAGAAGAAGAAGAAGAAGAAGAAGAAGAAGAAGAAGAAGAAGATGATGAAGATGAGATGATGAAGAAGATGATGAGGAAGAAGAAGAAGAAGAAGAAGAAGAAGAAGAAGAAGAAGAAGAAGAAGAAGAAAAGAAGAAGAAGAAGAAGAAGAAGAAGAAGAAGGAGGAGGAGGAGGAGGAGGAGGAGGAGGAGGAGGAGGAGGAGGAGGAGGAGGAGGAGGAGGAGGAGGAGGAGGAGGAGGAGGAGGAGGAGGAGGAGGAGGAGGAGGAGGAGAGGAGGAGAAGAAGAAGAAGAAGAAGAAGAAGAAGAAGAAGAAGAAGAAGAAGAAGAAGAAGAAGAAGAAGAAGAAGAAGAAGAAGAAGAAGAAGAAGAAGAAGAAGAAGAAGAAGAAGAAGAAGAAGAAGAAGAAGAAGAAGAAGAAGAAGAAGAAGAAGAAGAAGAAGAAGAAGAAGAAGAAGAAGAAGAAGAAGAAGAAGAAGAAGAAGAAGAAGAAGAAGAAGAAGAAGAAGAAAAGGAAAAGGAAGAAGAAGAAGAAGAAGAAGAAGAAGAAGAAGAAGAAGACGAAGACGAAGAAGAAGAAGAAGAAGAAGAAGAAGAAGAAGAAGAAGAAGAAGAAGAAGAAAAGGAAGAAGGAAGAAGAAGAAGAAGAAGAAGAAGAAGAAAAGATAATGACAGAGAAAGACGAAAAAGGAAGATGATGAAACCTGTGACACTGTTTCTCTTAATCACCATCTTCTCTTCGGCCCTCCCATCACTTCCCCTTCTCTTCCTCATCTTACTCTCACTTTCCCTCCACTTGCAACCCCCTCTCCCCACCCTCTCTCTCTCTCTCTCTCTCTCTCTCTCTCTCTCTCTCTCTCTCTCTCTCTCTCTCTCTCTCTCTCTCTCTCTCTCCTGCACTCCTTGCCTCACTTTCCTGAGTAAATAGTAATGGGGAACTTATAACCTGATACGAGAGAGAGAGAGAGAGAGAGAGAGAGAGAGAGAGAGAGAGAGAGAGAGAGAGAGAGAGAGAGAGAGAGAGAGAGAGAGAGAGAGAGAGAGAGAGAGAGAGAGAGAGAGAGAGAGAGAGAGAGAGAGAGAGAGAGAATTATATTGACATCATAGAGAAATATTGTTCATAGTTGAATAAAAAAAAAAAAAAATCTAAAAGATGGCTCACAGTTTTAAGTTTTCATCACTCAGACTCATACCAGCTGAGTTTTATTAATTTATTTCTATTCATTTATTTTTTTTTTTTCTGCAATAATACCTGAAGGCGCTGACGAAATGAGAACCAGTAACGCGTAAAGAAAAAAAAATGAAATATAAAAAACATCATTTTCCTCCACATTTTCTCTAAGCATTCATAAGACGAACCACCACTACCACCACCACCACCACCACCAAAAAAGACACCCTAACTGGTAACTGGTTTGGCAAGAATGTGTCGTAACTGTTGGGGATGACCGCCTAGTAGTACCTCCCAGCTTTTCCTCTCCTCTTCCCGCCTCCCCCCGCGGCGAGAAGGTAGGAAGGAGGGAGGAAGGGAGGAAGGGAGGAGGCTGCAGCAGTGGTTCTCTTCCTGTATCTGAGATGTTAGAGAGAGAGAGAGAGAGAGAGAGAGAGAGAGAGAGAGAGAGAGAGAGAGAGAGAGAGAGAGAGAGAGAGAGAGAGAGAGAGAGAGAGAGAGAGAGAGAGAGAGAGAGAGAGAGAGAGAGAGAGAGAGAGAGAGAGAGAGAGAGAGAGAGAGAGATTTAATTGGTCTAGAAATGCAATAGTTAATATCAATGAGCATAAAGACAGACAGACAGACAGACAGACAGAGAGAGAGAGAGAGAGAGAGAGAGAGAGAGAGAGAGAGAGAGAGAGAGAGAGAGAGAGAGAGAGAGAGAGAGAGAGAGAGAGAGAGAGAGAGAGAGAGTAAAAAAAATGTGGATAACTATTTTCTGGGCTTTGTGACAGACAGACATGAATGAAGTGTGGATCAGTCATTTCATCAACCTTGTTCATCTCTCTCTTCTCGTCTCGTGTATGTATTTTAACCCCTTCAGTATTGGGACACATCTTTACCTTACGATTGGTGTACGATTAGACCGTTTTATTGACATTAGGAAGGATCTATGGAGGTCTGAAAATTAATGGCCAGAGTCTTCACTGTTTTAATCCACCACATTACTTTCTGGAGCTGTATAGAATCATCAGCCTTGTTCATCTCCCTCTCTGCGTCTTGTCGATGTATTTTAAGCAGCAGCGCGTCTGTCCGCCAGTGCACCTCAGCTTTCCCCGACCACCACCACCACCACCACCACCACCACCACCACCACCACCACCACCACCAGCAATACGAGTTACTCCAGAGACATCCTGATCACTTTCAGCTTCAGCAACTCTCACTCCCCCACTTCCAGCCACGCCACGGCTTATCTGTCTGGCTAGCGATAAGGATATCTGTCTTTCACAATATTAAGAAGATAATTTTGCTTCTCTCTTCCTCCTTTCTTTCATTATAGGAAACGTGAAAGGAAGTACGCATTAATCCTTTCAGTACCAGAACGCATTTTTATCATTAATTTTTGGTGTGATTAGACGATTTTATTGACATTAGAAAAGGTCTATAAAGGTCAGAAGATTAGTGGCTAGAGTTTTCACTATTTTAATCCTTACACAGTTTTCTGAAGCTGTAAAAAATCGCCACATAATAAGCAGAATGAATATGAAAACGCGTCATGGTACTGAAACAGCTAAACTGGAAGAGAAAGAGATGGTGAAGTGGAAAAAAGAGGAAGAACATTTCTAGTGAAGGATATTTCACAGGTGGTAAGAAGGCTCCGTAGTAACACCATATCGTGTCACGTGAGCGAGGGAGACTGTTGTGCCCTCGCCGTCTTCCTAATCAGCGGCAAAGAGGCGTCAGGGACCGTATTCAGAAACGCATTGTTCTCTCAACAAGACAATTTTCCAAGGCCACAGTGATGATTAGCGTATTTTTCAAGAGTGCATCTCCAGTTAATAATGTAGAAATCTTGTCAATCTGCTTCTAGAACCATAAAAACATCCTCAAAATTTGTGTAAACTTGAATAAAGCCTTTTGAAATAGTGGAGGTGAAGCACAGAAGTGTTTGAGGATCCAGCAAAGCCTTGTTTTGTGCTCCTCTTTCCCACACGTCGAGGCGCGAAGGTGTTCCCCCCTACATCGCCATATAAAGCAAAACAATATTTAGCTTGGAGTGGCGCCAGGTGAGGCCCGGCCACTACCCGCCCTCCCACACTGGCGGAAGCACAGGCAGCGTTCTTCACCTGGCTACCCTACTCTTCCCTTACCAGCCATACACGATGTCACTCAAGTGTAATAGTTCGCATTAACGCAAGAGTCTCCACCACATAGCGCTTGTATAACGCGGCTTGTCTCTCACGCCAGACGCCCAGACATCCCGACGCCTGCGCCTCAAGAGCCAACGCGCCGCGAGGTCCAGACGGGAGCCCTCCGTTAATGTTTATACGACGGGCAGGGAGGAGCGAGTATACCTGCTCTAAATGGTGGTGATGGCGGAGGCGCTCAGTCCCACACGAGCCACCGTGGCCAATGGGGAGGTGGCCGCCTCACAGCTGTGCCTTATACGCAACACTCCATTCACACGAGAGGGCCAAGTGCATGACGTCAGCTCCTCTCCATGCCTCTGTCCCTGCGCTCCTTAGGCCCAACGGAAGGCTGTCTGGAGGGAGCCATTCCACCCCTAACACTTTGCCAGTCTCCAGTGATAATCAAGAGTCGTTTGTTTCAGTACAGTCAACTAACAACTTGCAGGACGCGATGCTGGTCATTTCACGGGAAGACATAACAGAGAGCATCACAACCCGCCGTGCTGTCTCTGCATCCACTCCCAATGAAGAAGTTAAGATGACTTTGTCCAAACTACGCCACACTTCCACGCTCTGCCTCACTATCACCACCACCATCACCACTTGGAACCACACACACCTCACGTGAGAAAGTCATGCAGAAAATGAAAAGTGTGGATGAGGGTTACTTTACGCGTCATGTAATCAGGCTTGGCTTTGATCTTGCGCCACTAAATAGATAATAGACAATAAAAGAAACAAAGTATAAGCTTCTCATTCACACTTCAATAATCTCTCACTCCCATTCTTCCTTTCCAACAGAATTTTCTCTATTCAGTTTTCCATGGTAACTCTCCCCTCAAGGCCACGCTCTTTCTGACCCTTCCCCGCCCTTCCTGCCTTCTTCTCCTCCAGGGCGCACCACTAAAGCACTAAAGAGACAAGGAAATGAAGACTGCCTGTCTCAGTCCTCGTAATTAGCATCTCAGTGGCAAACAACAGTGCGGGGTTGTCAAATGTGCCGCGTGAACACTGAGTAGCGTAGCACCAGGAAAACTTGTTCTTTTTTACCTCCAACGTGATAAGATTCAAGGACTCATGGTATTAATTGCTTGCCTTAACCAACCTGGAAAATCACACACATCCAAATGAAAAACAAACAGTGAAGAAAACCATGAAGGAAAAACACGAATGCTTCCCATAATGCCGCCAAACACTCTCCCTCCTCCCCCAAACTCTCTCCCTCTTCCTCGTCCTACCCCCGCGCTCCCCCGAGGTGACTAAGGGCGTGACCTCCCCCCAGAAGGTCGACAGATGTGAGCGTCACGCAGACATCAAGAGTGAGTGCCTCATACCCCGCGCCGCGGCTTCCACCTTGCTTTACCGTCACCCTGCCGCCACTCTCGCCCCCTTGCCATCCTGTCCCGCAGCCCACCTCGACCCCGCGACCCTATGGAAGGAAATACCGCTACTAGGCCCACCAATATGGAGCCCTGAGTGAAGAGTGAAGCCATGTGAGGGTCGCTTACGGACAGACTCGCCAATGGTCGACTGGGACTCAGGAATCAGAAGGATTTAAAGGTCGCCGGACAAACGCACCGACCCGAAGAAGTGTGAGCCAAATAAAGCAACACGAAATGACAGTGATTCATTCACTCAGATCCATTCCTTGGGGACTCCACTGCTTTGCATAACAGCTTTCTGTGTGTGTGTGTGTGTGTGTGTGTGTGTGTGTGTGTGTGTGTGTGTGTGTGTGTGTGTGTGTGTGTGTGTCACACGACAGCTCAGAGGTTCCAATCAGTACCATCGCTGTTGGTGTGGGCCTGGTCTGCGTGCCAGTGCGGGCGTTTTCAGTACACAGCAGCCAATACAATACTCACCAGAGAGAACTCGCCAGGGGCAGCGATGGACCTCCTGCGCAGCCTTGCCCTAGGTAGGATCCTCGAAGCAGGAGGCGGAGTCTTGGTGTCTGCCAGAGGACAAAGACACACGAGAGAGTTCCTGTCCCCCGCCAAGGAGAGGCGGTCCTCATCGGGACAGGAACACGTCGCGCCGCTCAGGGACTGATGGTGTCCCGGCGGCGGCAGTTCATCATGCGAGGCGGAGCGTGATGTGAAGGGCGAGCCGTCAGGTCTGGGGCGTCTTGACCGCGGGTACCGCAGGGACGAGAAGGAAAAGGACTTCTTTGGCCTCAGAGAGTAGTACACATTTTCCTGCAGGACCTCAGTGCGAGGAAAGGCGACGTACGTGTTCTTGTCCTTTTTAACGGAGGACAGGCCCAGGCTTCTTTGGTCGTCCCGCAGGGGCGGCAGCGAGGCGCCCTCAGCACCCCTAGTGAGCCACGGCACGAGGGGCGGCGGGGTACGGGGTGAGGGCGGCGGACTCTCACACACGGGGGACATCCTGCCGCTGGAGTGAGGGCTGGACGGCGGGCGGCTCCAGGCGGGCGATGCCAGGGCGGGGGGCATCACCACGGGGCCCAGGTCACACAGGCACTCGCCGCCGCCCCGCCAGTCCTGCCACCAGCTGGCGGCGCCGCTGGCCAGAGAGTCCACTGTCTGCTTCATGACAAGCTTTGTACTGTACAGGACGCGCCTCACCAATCACCAGTCACATCACTGAGGGCGTGAGGCGGTAACTGTGGGCGTGACGCTCATCGCCTGCAACAATACCGGTTCAGGTTAGCCCGCGACCCTGCGACTGACCCCTACACTCCCTCCGGCGCTGCCCGGGGCCGCCGCGATGCTCCTTCTCGGCAAACAACGGACTGAATAATATCTAGTAAAACCTTCGTCATTTGCATTTTGTGGAACGCGTGTTATACTTTGTGTTGCTAAAGGTAAGTAAAATTCACTAAAATAAACAAAAATGAATCACTTATCAAAAACACTTAACGATTTTTTTTTTTTTTTCACAATAAGATACTTGTATTAAATGTACGCCCAGTGAGAATCTGTTCATTAACTGCTGCGAAATTCAGGATGGTAATGACAGATATACAAAAGCACCGTCACTGTGTCTAACGCATATATAACGCACGGGGTCACGTGACCTCGCCGCCCTGAACCAACACCCACAACGCAAACCAATACAAAAGTGACAGGAGCGTAATTACTAGAGAAGAAGCCAACACGCTTCCCATACCCAGGACCCGCGGGTTAACTAACTACACGAGGACCAAGCCTGCGGGGAGGTAAGTAATTTAAACTCCTCCTGAAGCACCAATCAGGGCTCAGGGCCGCGCTGGGGGATCCTCACTCTCACTCCCTCAGGCTCTCACCGTCTGTCACTTCACACTGAGGCAACAAGGCAAGTGATAAGTGCTTCACAAATGTTCTCCTCACGCCACGGTCTGACAACTGTGAAATATCAATGCCCGCTGGCCGCGCCATACCCTACCGCGCCCCATAAGCTACAGGTCATGATTGGCGCCGTGGGAGCGAGATCGTCTTCTTAGCCCGGATGTGGCCGTGACCTCGCCGAGAGCGGTGTCCTCAGTCCCGGTGTGCACAGACCGAGCAGGTGAACTTTCCCCTTTACTCCGGGTCAATAACAGCGTGGGCGAGGCGTGACGTCACCTCCCACCGTCATGGGGAGGCAACCCACACTGACGGAGACATCCGGGACATATATCGCTCCCTCTCGGCCATCACCACTATCTGCCACCCGTCGCAGCCCCTGGGCGGCCCGGAGGGACGTGCTGGTGCTACATGGGCACGGAGGAACAATAGCTAACGGGCACGGCAACAGTACTGTCGCCTGATCCACCTCACTATAAAGCGGCGTGAAGTCTTTCAGACAGCTGCAGACCCCCCAGGAGGATTCCCTCTCCCTTCTAAGCCTCCTGCTGCGCTCTGCTTGAGGGGTGTAGGGAGAAGGGGGGAGGGGCTCCGCACGCAACACGTCCTTCGTGCACCTAAACACGTAACGCCCCTCTCCCCACACAGACGCTGCCATTAGCCGTCAAGCTGGCGTGCCGGTTTGGGGGGGACCGTAGTTGTTGGGTAACGTCCAGCACTCTCTCCTTCCTTCCTTCCCTCCCTCCCTCTCACCCTCCATCTCTGCACGGGTCAAGCTTTGCCCTGTGGCCGCGTGAGTCACCGGAACGTTGGCCCTGAGGGGTGGACACGGCACAAACCCAACGGGAACCACGCCAACCAAGGCAGGCTTTGGCCACAAGGGACATAAGCTGATTATACCCAGTCTGAGGCGCGGGACGCTCGAGAAAGCACGCAGCAGTAAGCACGGCTGTCCGCTCCCTCGACACCACACTCTCCGGGAAACATGCCAGGAGGTGCTGTTAGGAAACGCTCTCATGCTGACCATTATAATAACACGGGGTCAAACACAAGTTCAAGTAAACACTTAAGAAAACCACCAGGAACAACGTTAACCTGGCATGTTGAAAATGCAATAATAATAATGATAATAATAATAATAATGATAATAATAATAATAATAATAATAATAATAATAATAATAATAATAATAATAATAATAATAACGATAATGGAAATTATATAAAATTCATACGAAGTAATCCTATATTTCTAGGAATACATGTGGCTAAGGAAGCACTCCGGGGATACAATCCACGCGTCTCGGATCACATGTCATGGGACACAAACTACAGACACATCGTGAGCAACACTGCAAGTCAAGGATCAGTTCGTGAACGGCGAAGGTGATGCTGAAAACGAGCTTACACTGGCCACACGCCTTGGCCGGGGTGCCATGGAGGTGAGGCAACGCGGCACACAGGTGGAAGAATTGCACACCACTGGTCCCTCTTAATATCTGAAATTATTTCCCTTAACATTGCACTCGAACTTTTCGTTGTTGTTGATTTGGTGCTATATTGATGTAGCCTTTTGAGCCGCTCTCTCTCTCTCAGACCAGCACACCAACACCTCAGCACTGTGGCCTAGGATGCTCTGCCAGGCCCTGGGGCAGGCGCCAGTCCTTGCCGCACCCTAGGGCATGAGTCAGTCCCCGTGGTTCACGTCCGTGGCGGGCCAGCGTTGGGCGGGACACCAAAAGGGCCGCGGACACACCCGAGCGTCACTGGCTACACTCACGTAACGGCGAGAATGGTTTGACATTCTTGTCTATTCTGAAGTGCTTGTGCTTCAGCCGCTGCCTGGAAGCACGTCAACCACCACACACTCGATACGCCTCCCAGGGCGCCACCACAACCCCCGAGTGAGTCCCACCTGCAGCGGTGCGCCACGCGGCGTAACTCTCACGAGCTGTAAAGATGAACTAACTCTGAAATAAACCTGAGGTGCTGTACTGTTGGCTGTCCCGCGGCGCGCGGCGATACTCTCCGCAAAGCTTCGCTCAGCCACCGCTCGTTCACGTGACCTGCACTCCAAAAGACAGTCTTCCTCACCACCTTCACCTGAACGCACATTCTTTCACCACATGTCTTGAGCAAGAATACCATTATAGATAAACCTGGACGCTACCGCCACAATTCATTCTACACAATTCTGTAAAATGATTTGTTGAGAAGGAAAATACCAACCCTGCTCATTCTGAACCAATCACCGTGGTTGCCGAGAGTTGCCTCCACCAATGAAAGTCACCTGAAAGAGTTGCCAGCGACCAATGATCGCGGCTCCCGAGCACAGGCTGAAGGGGCACGCAGGGCAGCGCGATCAACAGGACTGAGAAGCGACAAAAAAGAAAAACAAAACAAAGGTGAGGTGGCAGCAGTGGCGGGGAGAGGCGGGGGTGGCGGTGTTCTTCATACAGCTCTATTTATAATCAACTCTTGCTTTCCACCCAGCTGGCCCCCGCCCAGGAGGGAAGGACTGCGCTCACAGAACAAGTGCAGCGAACCTGTTTCGACTGAACCACGGCGGCAGGCAGGACCTGTGCCCCGCCCCGCCCCGCCCCGCCGTTGCTGGTGTGAGTGCCGGTAAGACGCCTCACAGGGCTCCTCCTCGCCCGCCCACTTGACTGTTAACGTCTTTCTTCCTTTTTACACGTGAGGTGAGGCGACGCCCTTTCGCCGCCCTGGTAGCCAGCCGTCCCCTCCCCGCAGCGGCGCCACCCCTTCCCCCGCCGGCGGAGGCTGAATATCAAACGGACTTTCCCTGCACAGTGAGCGTGAGAATCTTGCAGTGGAGGGCGGCGCGCCGGTGCGGGGTGCGAGGGCTGGGGGGCGACAGGGAGAGTAACGGATGGATAATAAATCTCCCTTCCAGTCTCCCCTCCCGCCCTTTGTAATCAGGTTGACGCAGCGGTAATTACCACGTCATTATGACTCGTGTTACAACTCTTTGTCTCATTCACTCCATGGTAATTGCGGCAAAGGAATAAATTCAATACATACAAAGAAGGACGATGAGGAATGGTGGAGAACGGCTAGGCCACGCTAGTTTCTCTCCTATGGTGACCTGATCTCGTTTACCAAATAAAATCAAGACAAAAATTAACGTTTACCAATTAAAGAGCAAAGATGCTGCCTGCCTGACTCTCTCTCGGCCAGACAAACAAGGCAAGACAATGAGGAGTAGCCAGCGCTGCATGGCGGGATGGAAAGCGTGCAGAGGCCAACCTCACAAAACCAGCAGCCGTGAAAATGATTGCGCGGATGGATCGCTCCTCACACGCGAGGCTGGCAGGGCGGGCGGGCGGGCGGGCGGGAGGGCGAGTAAGCGAGTTTCCTGTACGAGTAACCACTACCAAGCCAACACCTGGGCGGGAGAAGAACTATCAACTAACTATCCGTGTCCTCGCTACCCGTGTCCTCAGTGGCGGCCTTTCCTGAGTACGAGCACTGTGTCCACTCCTCCACTTCCCGGGAAACTCCTCAGTCGTGTCCCCGCATATTTTCGCTTCCTGAGCCCAACCCAACACACGTCCGAGCGAACCCAATTAAAGAGCGGCGGCAACCTGCTCAATGTGAAGAAGAATTGTTTACTCCGACCGACTTCCAATCAGGCCTTGTGATGTCAGCATGTCCGGGGCGGGGCGGGGCGGGGCGGGGACGGGACGGGACCTCACGCAACCAAGGTCAAGAAAGGAGTGGTGGAGGAGAGTGTGTAAGGGGACGAGGATGTGCAGGGAATGGAAACGCGGCTTTGAGGAAGGACAAGAAGCGGAGATGAGGAGGAGGAGGAGGAAGAAGAAGAGAAGAAGTGGAGGAGGAGGAGGAGGAGAAGATGGTGATGGTGGTGGGATGGAGAGGTGTGCAGGGATGAGGGTCAGTAAGGGGAGTGAGAGGAGGGGGATGTGGAGTGGAAAGGAAAGGTGGAAGGTGGAAGATACGGTACCTGGTGGAGAAACAGGTGTGGAGGGATGAAAAGAAGGAGAAGAAAGCAGAGATGAGATGAGACCATGCACGCACACGCACTCACACACACACACACACACACACACACACACACACACACACACACACACACACACACACACACACACACACACACACACATCAAGTAAACAGTAGAAATAAAGAAATAAAAAGAAGACAAACCTCCATTCCACTTCACGACAAGCTCTAGAAACGTTAGAAGAAAGGAGAAACAAACACACACTAACCTATACCTTGTCTGTCTGCCTGTACGTCCATGTGTCTGAGTATGAGCGTCTGTATGTGTGTGTGTGTGTGTGTGTGTGTGTGTGTGTGTGTGTGTGTGTGTGTGTGTGTGTGTGTGTGTGTGTGTGCAGTCAGCCTTTCTCTCCAGGAACTCTCGTCCACCTAACATTGGAAAGTGGCTGATATTCTCCCCTCACCTTAGCTCTACGAGAAAGTTCACCTCCGCAGATGCTCCTTCATCCCAGAGAACCTGTTGTGTTGGCCGAGTTCACTTTTAAAACATCCGTGAACCGTCGCCATCCATCCATCCATCCATCCCGGCACGTTAGGAATGAAAGAGTAACAGTTGTAGTGGATGTAGAAGTGGTAGTGTTAGTTTGTATTGTTCAGTTGTAGTGGGTGTGGTGGTGGTATTAGTAGTTGCAGTAGTAGTAGTAGTAGTAGTAGTAGTAGTAGTAGTAGTAGTAGTAGTAGTAGTAGTAGTAGTAGTAGTAGTAGTAGTAGTAGTAGTAGTAGTAGTAGTAGTAGTAGGAGGAGGAGGAGGAGGAGGAGGAGGAGGAGGAGGAGGAGGAGGAGGAGGAGGAGGAGGAAGAGGAGGAGGAGTAACATAGTGGTGGTTGTAGTAATATAACACACAAATAAACACACACACACACACACACACACACACACACACACACACACACACACACACACACACACACACACACACACACACACACACACACACAAACACAGACACAGACCGCGATTCCTGTCTGTCTGACCTCACAACAAAAGAAAAAAAATCAGATAACGATGAATGATAAACAGAAAAATAGAAATAAAAACTTTGCAGAAATAAGAGAATGGATACGAAGCAACTTTCATCTTCCTCCTTTCTCCTCTGTGCTCCTTTTTCATTGCATATCCATTACTTTTTTTCTTAATGCCGCTTCAAAGAGACAAGTAAAAATAGACGAGGTGTATAATTGAATGAAAATATAAATGAATTTGAGATTTAGTGAGTAAAATCTTTGTGCAATTTCTTTTACTTAAACTTTCCCACTCACCCTTTGCCTTTTTTGGAGAGAGAGAGAGAGAGAGAGAGAGAGAGAGAGAGAGAGAGAGAGAGAGAGAGAGAGAGAGAGAGAGAGAGAGAGAGAGAGAGAGAGAGAGAGAGAGAGAGAGAGAGAGAGAGAGAGAGAGAGAGACACACACACACACACACACACACACACACACACACACACACACACACGTCTCAATGCTCACGAATATCACAGTAAAACATATAATACACTTATCGCATACATACATACATATACACACGCATTTCGCAGTCCACTTTCAACATAATATTTCCTTTTAACATAAAAACCACTAGAATCACCACTACGTTTTCTTCTGCACAGTCATCCAGTACACACACACACACACACACACACACACACACACACACACACACAAACGATACAATATACACTCTTCAAGTCAAAATATTTACTTTTTACCAAATCACGAAAAATGCAGAGTCTAAAATAAACACATCTCATTTTTTCCCCTTTATTTTTTTCTCTCCATTTTTTTGCACCAAGGTATTCAAAAGCACCTGTATTTTTCCCTCATTCTCCCTTCATTACCTTCCCCACATTGGTTTTCAAGGGGCTTTATCGCTAGTTTCTCTCCTGACAGCCGGGGAAAAAATGTCTGAGTATAGAGAGATCAACATCACTGGTGCTGTAAACGATTAGGTTATTGTCCTTAACATGTGTTATTGTGGCTTCTCTGTGATACGTTGCAGGAGGAGTGAAGGTGGAAGAGGAAAAGGTGGAGGAGGAGGAGGAGGAGGAGGAGGAGGAGGAGGAGGAGGAGGAGGAGGAGGAGGAGGAGGAGGAGGAGGACGAGGAGGAGAAAGAGAAGGAATAAAAGCTGATAAAAGCAGGAAGTGGAGAAGCAGCACAAGAAAGAAAAAAAAGAGAAAGAACGAAATAAAGAAAGAAAAAAGAAAGAAAAAAGCAAGAAAGAAGGAAGAGAAGAAAAAACAGAGGAAATAGTAAAAAATAGCAGAGGCTGAAGGAAAATAAAGAAAGACAAAACGACGAGCAGACCTGTTGACCCTTACAAGGTTGTTTGAGGAGGAGGAGGAGGAGGAGGAGGAGGAGGAGGAGGAGGAGGAGGAGGAGGAGGAGGAGGTCGTGTGTCCCGCCAGGTACTAACAAAGGCAGTGAGGAAACACAGGTAAACACACTCAAAGGAGACACGATTTTGTACACTCGTTAAAAAACATTAAACTTCTTTGTCTCTCCCACGCTTCTTTTCTCTCTCTCTCTCTCTCTCTCTCTCTCTCTCTCTCTCTCTCTCTCTCTCTCTCTCTCTCTCTCTCTCTCTCTCTCTCCATGTGTTTTCTTCTTTTTTCTCTCTTCGTTCACCATCTCGCATTTTTCTTTTTTTTTCTTTTTGTTCGTGAATGACGTGCTTTGCGTCTTAACATTCCTCCACCTCCTCATCCTCTTCCACTACTTCCCCTTCTTTTATTCTCTTTCCTCCTGCTTCTCCTTCACCACTTTAACCTCTCTCTCCTCTCTCCTTTCTCCTCTATTTCTTTCCACTCTCCTCTGCCCACCTGTCTTCCACTCAGACATTTATATATTCACAAAACAAACTTATCCTGACTCCTGTCGAGCCAATCAGGAGGTCAGGTCATTACTTCCCCTCCTCCCCTGCTGATCCTGTCTCCCCTTCCTCCCGTCCCTCCAGTGCTGACCCTGCTGATCCGGGCACTGAGGTCACGGCGCGGGGTGACAAGGTTCTTCACTACAGGGAGAGAAATGTATAAGTTTATTTCAATTCGCTGCAGTTTAAAGAAGGATATATAGAAAAAAAAATAGGTAAGAAACAGTACGAGAAGGTCAAGCAAGATAGACAATAGTAAAAAAAAAACAAGGAAGTAGAGGAAAGTAGAGGAAAAAAAATTACGTAGAAGGTAAAAGGTTAAGGAAAGCAAGGAGGACAATAATAAAACCAAGGAAAATAGGAAAAATAGGGAAAAAACGTCAAGTATAAGGTAAAAAGGCAAACTAAGCAAGATGAACAATAATAAGACCCAAGAAAAAATAGGAAAAAAAATACGTAGAAGGTAGAAAAAAAAGGTAGTAAGCAAGATAGACCATATTAAAAACCAGAGGAAAAATAGGAAAAAACAAGGAAAAATCAGTACGTAGAATGAAAAAGGTAAAGAAAATAAGATAGACAATAGTAAAAGGGTAAAAT
>NC_059273.1:8535000-8605000 GCF_017591435.1 Portunus trituberculatus
CGTGCAAAGCTGAGAAAGGCGCTGCTAAGAACAAAGGAGAAGAGGAGGAGAGAAAAGGAGGAAAACGCTACATCAGAAGAAGATACTTAGATAAGGAAGGCAAGCTGGGAAGGTACGGTGAGCCTATGTAGCTTAGGGGAACTGTCTCATTACTATTAAAACATTACTATACAAGAAAATACTACAAATACTACTAATAATAATGATTTTATACACTTTCCAAGTTTTTCTCCACGTTGGCTAGTTAATCAGCTCGTGTTGTGGTGAAGGGGAGGATGGAAGGGGCTGGGTGGGCGTCACTCCCAGCACACCCAGTGGGAGGCGGATGGGAGGTGGGAGGCCCAGTGGGTGGTCCAGGGGCAGACACAGGGAAGGTGGTCCTACTCTTTCCTCATTTTACTTTCTTTCTTTCTCTCTTTCTTTCATTTATATTCACATGTTGGGCTTCCCCGATACTGTGGTAGTTAGAAGCCCATAAATTCCCTTGAAAAGGCAAAACTGTATATAAAAAATAATGTTTGAAAACAAATAGACAATACCTTATCCTTGTGCACCATTTCAACAAAGAATAAAAATAAATAAATAAATAAATAAACAAATAATCAAAACACAAGAGAAAATATGAAAAAAACACTAAATATACCAACTAAACTAATCTAAATCTTAAGTAACATTTTAACTCACTTAGCTAACCTGAAAACACACCAGGGTACCCAAAGCAACAACAGAATAAAGGCACAAAGGAAGAATGTCATAGTTTCCTTAGAGAGCGGAAAGAAAACGTGATTCTCGCTCAGATAAAAGAAAACCAAAATATTTTATGGGTAACTCAAATATTATAAAGCCACTGCATATTTTTACACTATTTTTCATTTTCCTTATTTTTAAAGGCTAATTTTCATATAAAGACATACAAGGCATACGATTTCCACATAGATTTTGATAGACGAGAAAACAATACAGCTGAATATTCGAAATTAGAGACGAAGACAAAGAAAAGAAGAACAAGAGAAACAAAGGAAGGGACGCAAAACAAACACAACACACACGAGAGAAAAGCAGAAGGTTCACCATTACAAACCAAACGAAAGACACAAAAAAGAAGAGAGAAATAAAGAAAGAAAAGAGAATAACGAATAAATAAAAGAAATGAATGAATAAAATAAAAGAATACGTAAAATAAACTAAGAAAAACCTTAAAAATAAAAATAAATGGATGAATAAGAAGACATAAATGAAGAAACCAACACGTAAATCAATAAATAACATCAAAATTAACACTAAAAACCAAATATCAAATAAATATTAAATAAATAAATCTCAAATAAATCATAAATGCAACACGATCACCCTTCCAGCTTATCTCCATCTATCTCTCCATCTCTCCCTTCTTCCCTCCATTCTCTCCCTCCCTCTAGTCACCCCTTCACCAGCTTATCCTCCCTCCCGCCTGGCCACACACATCCTCCCGCCCCTTATTTCTCAACGGGGAGGGCGCCAGAGATTACAGGGGCAAGAAAGTGTTAACCCCAATAGATAAACGTTCTTAGGCAATGCGACAAAAGATGGGAAATTCCTACAGTTTTTATTTAATGTTTCGTCTTACTGTCACTTTTGTTTTGTCTGTTTGTTTGTTTGTTTGTCTTTCTGTCTGTGTGTGTGTGTGTGTGTGTGTGTGTGTGTGTGTGTGTGTGTGTGTGTGTGTGTGTGTGTGTCTATTCATCCATTAACCTTTAGTGTAAGTCTGTCATATTTACTTCCTACACGCGCACACACACACACACACACACACACACACACCTTTCCCTCACGTCCGCAAATAGCTACTCACGTAATTAACGTAATAGTACTTTCTTTTCTTCACGTGGCTACTATGAGTACACACACCTCCTGATGATGATGGCGATGAGGAGGAGGAGGAGGAGGAGGAGGAGGAAGAGGAAGACGGAATAAGAGACTCTAATGCATTACTACTATTACTCCATTTCTACTACTACTACTACTACTACTACTACTACTACTACTACTACTACTACTACTACTACTACTACTACTACTACTACTACTACTACTAGTACTACTGCTTCTACAACTACCACTATCACTACTACAATCAAAATCACATAAAATTAGTACCTACAGACTTTACAAACAATTTTTTTTTCCAACCTTTTCCTTTTCCTTTTAATCATTTAAGAGTCACCGCCTCTGCCCTTCACTTATCTCCCCACACCTCCCTTCCACTACACCTACCTAGTGACACAGCCTCTCTTCTTACGACACACCGCTTTTGCATGGCGCATCACTGGAGAAAGGGGAGGAAAGAAAGAGAAAAGAGAGAGACGCTTCACTTGATCATCCACTAATCCCTTCTAATTTTCCAACACAATCGTCACTTACGAAACATAAACACTTGACTGACATAACCCAACTTAGCGTCTCTTTGAATCCAGTCCTCTGCTTCTTGTGACCCCCTAATTACCATCATCTTTTGCCCACGGCCCCTCACTCTAGCCACTCGCCAATTATCTAATCACGGACCACGCGCCAGGCAGGAAGTGAGTCACGGCGGAAGTGAGAGGCAAGAAATCAGAGCAGGAGAGAGTGAGAGAGTGGGAGAGTGCAATGGGAAATGAAACACAGGATTACGTGAAGTGTGGATGTTTGAGGGAATGAGTATAGGAAGAAGAGGAGAAGGACGAGGACGAGGAGGAGAGGTGGAGACGATGAGGAGGATGAGGAAGAGGAGGAGGCAAAGAAACAAAAAGAAAAAAAGGAAAATAACAACAATATTTATAAAGAAAAGAAGAAGAAAAAGAAGAAAAGGAAAAAGAAAAAGAAAAAGAAGAAGAAGAAGGAGAAATAAGAGAGGTCATCCACGTCCCCACAATTGCCTCTGCTGTGCTAAAACCCCAGATTAGCACAGCCATAAAATCGTTTCTTTCAATGAGAGAGAACGGACAGAATAAAAGTAAAGAAAACGGAGCTGCAAAAAGAACTCAACATAGATCAGGTTCCTCGTTGTACAGTTAGAGGCTGGAGACGAGACCAATAAAAGTCGCAATACGAGAAAAAGAAGAAAAACATAGAAAAAATGAAGGTAAGATGCAGGTTAATAAGGAGAATCATGTGAAGCTAACAGGATAGATAATGAATAAAAAGCCATTCAATGAGGAAATTAGCAAGGAATGAAAGAAAACTGGAAAAATATGAATGAGTAAAAGCTGAAGAAAAAATTTAATTACATATATGAGAGAGAGAGAGAGAGAGAGAGAGAGAGAGAGAGAGAGAGAGAGAGAGAGAGAGAGAGAGAGAGAGAGAGAGAGAGAGAGAGAGAGAGAGAGAGAGAGAGAGAGAGAGAGAGAGAGAGAGAGAGAGAGAGAGAGAGAGAGAGAGAGAGAGAGACAGACAGACAGACAGACAGACAGACAGACAGAGACAGAGACAAAGAGAGACAAAGAGAGAAACAGAGAGAGACACAGAGGGAAAGAGATAGAGACAGAAACAGAGACAGAGATATAAAAAAAGACAGACACACAGACAAACAAAGACCGAGAGACAGAGAGAGAGACAGAGAGAACCACAACGGAAGGAAGAAGTTAAAATACATGGACACAACACACAAAAACATGATCACGGCTCCCTATTAACGAGTTCTTGCCACAGTGAAAGTTGCCTCCACAAATGAACCAATACTTGACGGCTCGATAACGGTGACGAGTGACGGGGGATGTTCTGTGACGAGCTGCCTGCATTGCGTCACGTGAGGGAGGCTGGAACGTCACGCGATATGTAGCCAACCCTTACTTTCTCACAATGCATTCAGTAACATTCAGTAAACACAGTAGAGGTGCATGGAATAGATTTGTTAATTAAACTGTTAGGGAGATTTAAAGGTTGAATACCCCATTTTATAGTTAATCCATTTGCTGCTACCTGGTGCATCTTTCCTTAACCCCCTTCAGTACCATGACGTGTTTCCATATTCATTCTATTAACTATTTATGATTTTACACAGCTTCAGAAACTTATGCAGGAGGATTGAAATAGTGAAGACTGTGGCCATTAATCCTCTGACCTCCATAGAGACTTCCTAATGTAAATAGACTGATTTAATCGTATAAAAATTTCAAGGTAAAAATGTATCCAAGTATCAAAAGGGCTAATAACTAACCACTGTATCTTTAACCTGTAATACATCCATATACAATCTTTTAACCTGAGTAAAAATCGCAAAACCTCTTATTTTTCACCACTAAATGCCCTACAGATGTTGATAAAGATCCCGTGCAGTGTTTCTAGTGCTGCTGTCTCGTGCCACAGTGAAGGGATATGTATGTTAAAGAGAAAAACACGTGCAGGACTGACTTTTTCATAGCTTCCCTTCTATTCATACGTTCTTATGCGCTATGTGGGGTGGAAACTGGACCTCATCACGCTGCTTGTTTTTCTGAGGGAGTGCTGGGAGGCTGACTCACTCCCTCACTATTTGATTGGCTAACTTGCTGACGTCTATTGGTTTTGTCTGAGAGAGAGAGAGAGAGAGAGAGAGAGAGAGAGAGAGAGAGAGAGAGAGAGAGAGAGAGAGAGAGAGAGAGAGAGAGAGAGAGAGAGAGAGAGAGAGAGAGAGAGAATATGACTAATAAAAACAAACATAAAGGTAGCAAACACAAAAGAACACATACACACACACACACACACACACACACACACACACACACACACACACACACACACACAAATTGATAAACAAATAAGATACAAGCAATTAGTCACACCTGAATCACTTAAAGCAAACAAGTAACAAATAATTTCAAGGTTCATCTAATAATATGAAGAAGAAAACTTAACCAGGAACTGTGTGTGTGTGTGTGTGTGTGTGTGTGTGTGTGTGTGTGTGTGTCGTGTGCGTGTGAACTCCTCTCTCTAGCCCCAGCGGTCATGTCACACAGTTATATGCTTCCCTCCCCCCCCCCCACAACACTAATAATATGATTAAATAAATAAGCAAATAAATAAGTAAATAAATAAATAAATAAATCAGACTTTGAATAATAATTAATTAAGTAGTCTCAACAATTATTAAAATATGTATCTATGAGTGTATCTCCCTCACAACACGCACACACACACACACACACACACACACACACACACACACACACACACACACACACACACACACACACACACAGAGAGAGAGAGAGAGAGAGAGAGAGAGAGAGAGAGAGAGAGAGAGAGAGAGAGAGAGAGAGAGAGAGAGAGAGAGAGAGAGAGAGAGAGAGAGAGAGAGAGAGAGAGAGAGAGAGAGAGAGAGAGAGACAAAAGAAGAGAAGAGAAGAGAAGAGAAGAGAAAAGAGATGAAAAAAAAAAAGACAGGCAGAATAACACAGAGGCAGACAAAGAGAGACAAAGAGAACAAACACACGAAAAACACTCTAACATACACAGGGGACAATCAACCACACCACAAACCCCACCATCACTTACAACACACACACACACACACACACACACACACACACACACACACACACACACACACACACCTGGCGGGACAAGTCGAGGCATGCACCAGGTAATAAGGGCAGGTGATGCGACTTGTTTGCACTCCCACGTGAGAATCGGGTCAGTGAGAAGATACTGATGAGCTTCCACTAGTACACTAAACCCACCTCTCGCCTCATCCTGCCTCGCTTCGCCTTGCCTTGCCTGGTCTCACGGTCACACTCAGTCAAACATTCGGTCATTGCCACATCCTGTCTTCTTAACCTCATTACTTGCACAGTTTGTCTTCAGTTTACGTTTAGAATATTGTAATGTTGAGAAGTTTTGTTTCCTCTGAGGTAAACACGACAATAACATCTTCCTCTCTTCTTTAAGTTCATTACTACCACAGTCTGCCTTCACTTAACGTATAGAATATTGGAAAGTTGAAGAAATTTGCATAGACACAGAATTAGTTTTGTATCTTCTGAATTGAACATCACCGTAAGTCCATAACACCATCACCAAAACATCATCCTATCTTCTTTAACTTCATCACTACTACAGTCTACCTTTCTACCTTCATTAAAGTTTAGAATATTGCAGAGTTGAAAAAATTTGCATAGACACAGAATTAGTTTTGTCTCTCCTGAATTAAACATCACCATAACATCATCTTATCTTCTTTAACTTCATCACTACCACAGTCTGCCTTTCTACCTTCATTTAAAGTTTAGAATATTGGAGAGCTGAAGAACTTTGCATAGACACAGAAAAAGAGGAGAACAAGTGATTATTTTTTTCTTCTAAACTAAACATAACTATGAAATTATCCTGCCATATTTAACTTCATTACTACTACAGCCTGCCTTCATTTAAAGTTTAGAATATTGGAGAGTTGAAAAGTTTGCATATACATAGAAAAATGGGTAAACAAGACACTAATTTTGTTTTTTTTCTGAGTTAAACACGACCATAACATCACCCTGTCTTCCTTAACACTATTACTACAACAGTCAGCCTTTAGTGAACGTCTAGAATATTGCTAAGTTGAAGAGGTTTGCTTAGACACAGAAAAAAGAGGTAAACAAGACTCTAATTTTGTTTTTTTCTGAGTTAAACACGACCATAACATCATCCTGTCTTCCTTAACACCATTACTACAACAGTCAGCCTCTAGTGAACGTCTAGAATATTGCTAAGTTGAAGAATTTTGCTTAGACACAGAAAAAGAGGAGAACAAGTGATTATTTTTTTACTATATAATCATCCTTCCTTCTCTAACTATATTACTACTACAGCCTGCCTTTACTTAACGTTTAGAATATTATTAAGTTCAAGAAGTTTCCTTAGACACAAAAAAAAAGGAGTGAACAAGAAATATTTTTTTCTCTCTTTAGGGTCAAACACGAGCATAACATCATCATCTCTTCGTTAACCTTATTATTCAGTTAATTCTTATTGGCATCCAGAAAACTGTAAAGCTGCCGTGCCTGACCTTATTGCGATTACAGTCAGCTCTGATTAAGATTCTGAACACCATAAAAGAAGCAAAGGTTTAACTGGACACAGAACAAGAGAGAACAGGAGGTTAAGTCTGCCATTCCGAAATGACGCAGCTACCTAAGACCCCAATATAAGTGTCTAAAACTTCCACGTGGAACTAAAGAAGAAAAGAGAAGACAAAAATGAAACCAACTACGTAAAAAACAAAAAGGAAAAGACAAACCGAGGAATACCAACACTTTCTTCTCTTCTCCTCCTCCTCCTCATTCCTCTCCCTCAGGATAACTACGCTCCACTTTCGTAAAAACTTGCAGCTGACCTTGAGTGAGGTGGACACGAAAGAATGCCTGAAGGTGAGCAAGGGACAAGACTCAGGTGAGGCGAGAGGCGAGAGGCGAGAGATGAGGGGCGGCCAGCTGGTGTGTGGATGGAGAGGCGAGATTGGAAAGACAGGGAAGAATATTAAGGATGGAAGGAAGGGCAGGAACTAATGATACAGAGAATGAAGGAAGGAAAGGCAAGGAAGGATAAAGTTAAGGACAGAGAATAAGGATGTACGGAAGGAGAGATAGAGAGAAAGGCAGGGAAGAAAAAATTTAAGGATTGAAGGAAGGACAAAGTACTACTACTACTACGACTACTTCTACTTCTACTATTACTACTGCTACTACTACTACTACTACTAATAATAATAATAATAATAATAATAATAATAATAATAATAATAATAATAATAATAATAATAATAATAATAATAATAATAATAATAATAATAATAATACTTCTACTACTACTACTACTACTACTACTACTACTACTACTACTACTACTACTACTACTATTACTACTAATACTACAACATACAAACAATGATGCTTCTCTTCCTCCTCCTCCTTCTTCTCTTCCTCCATTTACATCTACCACCACCACCACCACCACCACCAAAACCCCAAAACCCAAAAGAACCCAAACAGGAATAAACAAAAGAAGGAAAGGAAAGGAAGACACAAACAGAAGCACTCGCCCCTAACCTGCAGAAGGCGACGAAGAAGGAGCAGCAATTAAGGAAGAATAAGGCCAAGACGAACACTGGGTGATAAAGGAGAATAGGTGATAATGAGAGATAAAAAAAAAATGATCTGGAATCTAAACGAACTCACAATTTAGGAAAGAAAAAGGTTGAGATGAAAAAATGGTTAGGAAAAAACTGTCTTGTGTAACGGGATATGCACAAGAGGAGGAGGAGGAGGAGGAGGAGGAGGAGGAGGAGGAGAAGAAGAAGAAGAAGAAGAAGAAGAAGAAGAAGAAGAAGAAGAAGAAGAAGAAGAAGAAGAAGAAGAAGAAGAAGAAGAAGAAGAAGAAGAAGAAGAAGAAGAAGAAGAAGAAGAAGAAGAAGAAGAAGAAGAAGAAGAAGAAGAAGAAGAAGAAGAAGAAGAACAACAACAACAACAACAACAACAACAACAACAACAACAAGAAGAAGAAGAAGAAGAAGAAGAAGAAGAAGAAGAAGAAACAACAAACAACAACAACAACAACAACAAGAAGAAGAAGAAGAAGAAGAAGAAGAAGAAGAACATGAAGAAGAAGAAGAAGAAGAAGAAGAAGAAGAAGAACATGAAGATAAAGAAAGAAGAAGAAGAAGAAGAAGAAGAAGAAGAAGAAGGGGCAGGGTCAACAGCGAAAGCAAACTCTCAGGAGAAAGTAACCAATTAGCTTCAGTCATCATTACTATCATTACGAGCAACCTAATGAGAGAGAGAGAGAGAGAGAGAGAGAGAGAGAGAGAGAGAGAGACTACACCACCGTCCTTCAGTGTTACCATCTCCACAATACATACCTACATACATACCATGCATTTCCTACTCTACACACCTTATTTAGGAACAGAAATAGGGTAGAAATATGAGTCTTGATCCATCTTGGCCACGAGTACTAGTGATTACCAAGACACACACCTCGACACACACTTGCTCTACATAACACACGCAGGGATGAGAGTGAGTCAGGGATGCTTGAGTCGACCTGCTTCGATTCACTGTTTCGAAGCCAATCAGTGTTTTAAATGGAACTTGAGAGAGAGAGAGAGAGAGAGAGAGAGAGAGAGAGAGAGAGAGAGAAGGAGAGAGAGAGAAACTAACACATAAAGTAAAAGAAAACCAAACTATAAAAAAAATCAAGAAAAAGGCAAAACAAAGCAAATGAAGAGACCAGAACAGCATAACAAAAAATAACATACAAAACCCAACAAAAAATGGGAAAACGTTGACAAACACAAACACACAAACAAACAAACACAAAAAAAGAAAAAAAAACTCCTGCAGAGGAAAAGAGGAAGAGAGGAAAAAGAGGAAAAAAAGGAAAAAGAGAAAAAAAGATAAAAGAGGAAAAAGTAAGAGGAAAAAAGGAAAAAGGGAAAAACGAGGAAAAAAAGAGAGGAAAGAAAAGGAAAGAGGAAAAAAAGGAAAAAGAGGAAAAAAAGAGAAAAAAATAACCCCTTTCAGTCACATGTCAGGTCACACGCTAATTACCAGACCAGTGACCTTATGACCTCTTTGACCTCTTTTTTCCTCTGACCTGCTCTCCATTTACTCCACTGCTTCTCACACCGCCTATTTCCATTGCACTTTCATTTTTTTTATCTCTCTCTCTCTCTCTCTCTCTCTCTCTCTCTCTCTCTCTCTCTCTCTCTCTCTCTCTCTCTCTCTCTCTCTCTGTGTGTGTGTGTGTGTGTGTGTGTGTGTGTGTGTGTGTGTGTGTGTGTGTGTGTGTGTGTGCTGCAACAAACCATGAGGTCAGAGAGAGAAGAGAGAGAGAGAGAGAGAGAGAGAGAGAGAGAGAGAGAGAGAGAGAGAGAGAGAGAGAGAGAGAGAGAGAGAGAGAGAGAGAGAGAGAAGAAGTAAGATAGGAAAGAAGAGAAGAAAGGCTAACTAATGATAAGAAGTGAAGGAAAGAAAAAATATGTAAGAGAAGAAAAGGAGAATGGAAGAATGAAAAAGGCAGTGTATGGAAAAGAGGAAGGGAGAAAGGGAGAGAGGGAGTGAGGCAGGGAGGGAGGGAGGGAGAGAGGGAGTGTAGTGTCTTGACTCACCAAACACTGTGTCATGTGAGTGTATCGTGAGGGAAAGGTGTGTGTGAAGTAACCGCTAGTGTGAATACCTATACCTCCCTCTCTCATCACCCCCTTCACCCCTTCACACCCTTCCCTCACCCCTCATCACCCCTTCCTTACCTTCCATCACCCCTCACCCCGGCCTTGTCTCCCTCTCTCATCCTATTACCCCTCATCCCAGCCATGTGTCTCTCATCCTTCTCTCACCCCTCACCCCGGCCCTCTCTCTCTCTCCTTCTCTCATCCTTCTATCACCTCTCATCCCGGCCATCTCTCCTCTCTCATCCTTCTCTCACGCTCATCCCGGCCATCTCTCTCTCTCTCTCTCATCCTTCTCTCACCCCTCACTCAGACTATCTCTCCCTCTCTTATCCTTCTATCGCCCCTCACTCAGACTGTCTCTCCCTCTCTCATCTTTCTCTCACCCTCATCCCGGCCATCTCTCCCTGTCTCATCTTTCTGTCACCTTTCTCTCATCCTTCACTCCTATTCTCGTCTTCCTCAGATATTTGACCAAATTTGAGGTGTTACAGCAGTGAAGGACTTAAATTTAGACCATATCAGTGAAACATTAAGACGAACTATAATCCATTCTTAACCCCTTCAGTACTGAGACGCATTTTTCCTTTCATTTTTTAGTATGATTAGATTATTTTATTTGCATTAGGAAGGGTTTATGGAGGTCAAAAGAATAATGGCCAGAGTCTTTATTATTCTAATCCCCACATATGTTTCTGAAGCTGCATAAAATCGCCAAATTGTAACCAGAATGAATATGGGAACACGTCCATTGAAGAGATTAAGCCACGTATCCATGAATATGTTATCGGTGTTCATTAAACGAGATACTATAGCAGTGAAAAGATTATTAGCAGACCAGATCAAGCACCAAAACATCTATCAGGACTTTCATGATTTATATAGCATCACTTATCATTACATTCTCTACTACACAAGAAAATGCAAGTTTGAGATAGCGCAGGAGTAAAAGAGATTAACGTTATACCAGATTAAATAACGAAACATTTAGAGATGGGAACCTTATACATTATTATCGCTATTTATTATCATTTACTACACAAGAAAATGCAAGTTCGAAATACCACTAGAGATAAGGAAAATAAATAAATAAATAAACGTTATACCAGATCAAATAACGAAACATTTAGAAACGGGAACCTTATACATTATTATCACTACTTATTATCATTTACTACACAAGAAAATGCAAGTTCTAAACACCATTAGAGATAAAAGAAAAAATATTAACGTTATACCAGATCAAATAACAAAACATTGAGAAACGGGAACTTTATACATTACCATCACTACTTATCATTTACTACAAGAGAAGATGCAAGTTTGAGATACCAGAGGAGTAAAAAGATTAAAACTGAACCACAACAAGACAAAGGACACACTTGAGGCTGGAAATTTAATGGCTTACCTATCACCACCTATCATTATCCATTACTAGAAGAGAATGCAACTACGATACCCATTTTACTGACAGGAGGAGTAATAACTGCCATCGTTTTCATCGTCGCAAATTTACCGGTCTTGAGTAGGCCATTAAAACCCTCATTATAATCCTCAGAGCACTAAGTCTTAATCGCCTGACACCGTAATTTCGCTAAAGTCTCGCCAAGCTAATTATGAACGTGTTAGGAAGGCTTGTGTCGATGGCCAGAATGTTTATAGTGAGTGTCAGCACGTCCTATCATGATTTAGTCTTAATTGTGTTATTATGTTAGGTATCCGTGGGGCGAGATTGCATGCTGGTGAAGATACTAGACGCTCTCTCTCTCTCTCTCTCTCTCTCTCTCTCTCTCTCTCTCTGGTTCACCTTCTTTTATGCCTTACTATTAGGTTTACATATTTCACTAAACGTTTCGAATCAGTCAGTCAGCAAATCAAATCCTTGCAGCCAGTAGGTCAGTCAGTCAGTCAGGCAGGCAGGCAGTCAGTCGGGCAGGCAGGTAGGCAGGCAGGATTAGATTGAAGAAGACTTTTACGGTTCATCTCCTGTTTGGCATAAGTAAGAGCGGCGGCCTAGTGGTACAAGAAACTGCACGGTCGGAATTGTACGAGGAAAGAATGCGCAGTAGAAAGAGACAGAAAGACATACGTTCTGTGAGGCTGCATGGGCAAGAGAGAGAGAGAGAGAGAGAGAGAGAGAGACAGACAGACAGACAGACAGACAGACAGACAGAGAGAGGGCGACTTAACCCTCCCTCTGACTACCAATGACTGGTTACTAAACACTAAATAAGAACACTCACTGCCACCAACACCACGACACACGATACACAGGACAACACTGCGGGACTGACTCAGGTACATATTCAGAAACTCTGCTCTCTCACCACGACAATTCTCCAAGGCCAGAGGGATGATTAGCGGGATTTTCAAGAGTGTTTCTTCAGTGAATAATGCAGAAATCTTGTCAATCTGCCCCTAGAACCGTAAAAACACCTTAAAAACTCTTGTAAATTTAGATAGAGCCTTTTGAAGTAGTGGTGAAGCAGAGAAGTGTTTGAGAATAGGAGTTTGAGATAAAAGCCAGGGGTCACGCCACGACAAGGCTGGACAGAGGGGAGAGGTGGTCCGCGTGCTGCCCCATTACCTCATAATACCAGGCCACCTTTCACCACACCTGTCCTTGATGGTGATGAGATGCAGCTACCTACCTTCCGTGCATCAAAATCAGTAGTAGTGGTAGTGGTAGTAACAGTGATAGTAGTAGTAGTAGTAGTAGTAGGAATAGTTGTGGTGGTGATGGTAGAAATATAGAAGGACAGAAGGAAGAAAGAAAGGAAGGATGGAAGGATGGAAGGAAGGAAGGAAGGAAGGAAGGAAGAAGGAAGGAAGGAAGGAAAGAAAGAAGGAAAAAATAAAGAAAACAACGAAAAAGAGAAATAGAGAAAAATATGGATGAAAAGAAGAAACGAAGGAAAAAAACGATGGAGGGAAGGAAAGGTAAACTATACAGAGAGAGAGACAGAGACAGAGACAGAGAGAGAGAGAGAGAGAGAGAGAGAGAGAGAGAGAGAGAGAGAGATGAGTGATTCGCCAAAAAAGGGAACGAGAAAAGATAAAAGTGAAGGAGGAGGAGGAGGAGGAGGAGGAGGAGGAGAAGGAAAGGAGAATGGGAAGATTTATGAAAGTGCAAGAGAAAACTGAAAACTAAATAGATAAAAAAAAAAAAGGCAAAAAAATTGAAAAGACAACAACTCGGACAATTGAGATGGTAAAAGAGAGAAACTAAAAAATAAACAACAAAAAATAGAACTAACACACACACACACACACACAGAGAGAGAGAGAGAGAGAGAGAGAGAGAGAGAGAGAGAGAGAGAGAGAGAGAGAGAGAGAGAATATGAGGCAAGATTCGTGTTGGTGTTAAAGGAAACTAAATATAAACGAAAAAATAAAGAAAAAACAGGTAAGAATTAGGGAGAGAAGGAGAGCAGTGACGGACAGCTAATGGTGAGAGGTGAGAGTGAAAGAGATAAGGAGGATGTAAGTGAGAGGCAGAGGGACAACACCCTTTGATAAGAATAATGAAAGACTATACAACGTAGTACTTTAATTTTCCCTCTCCCTCTCTCTCTCTCTCTCTCTCTCTCTCTCTCTCTCTCTCTCTCTGGGGTCAAGGGTCACAAGATGAACCCAGACGCCAGTCATTGGCCGTGACCTCCACTGGATTTGTGAAGGAGACGACGAGGAAGACAAGGAAGGAGGGAGGATGGGAAAAAGGAAGAGGGAAGGAGGAAGAGAGGGAAGGATGAGGTAGAAAGAGGGAAGGAAAGGAAAAAAGGAGGGAAAAAAAGAAGAAAAAAAAGTTGAGAAAAAAAGAAAAGCCATAAAAAACAACTACTACTATTATACTACTATTACTACTGCTACTGCTGCTACTACTACTACTACTACTACTACTACTACTACTACTACTACTACTACTACTACTACTACTACTACTACGACTACTACTACGACTACTACTACCACTACTCCTACTACGACTACTACTACAATGACGATAACGATGATGACATTGATGGTGCATAAAAAATAATAGACAAAAGAGGAGGAGGAGGAGGAGGAGGAGGAGGAGGAGGAGGAGGAGGAGGAGGAGGAGGAGGAGGAGGAGGCTACAAAGGATGGAGGTGAGGTAAGGGGAGGCCGCCACGACAACCTTCACCCTTTAATGACTCTGGCACACACCTGGCCTCACCTTTTGTCACCTGCTGGCTTCCGGAGTTTTGCAGGAATTTGCCAATTAAACAATGACACGAAATTAGCGTCGTCTTGATAATTTCTCTCTCTCTCTCTCTCTCTCTCTCTCTCTCTCTCTCTCTCTCTCTCTCTCTCTCTCTCTCTCTCTCTCTCTCTCTCTCTCTCTCTCTATCTCGTGGCCTTGAACTAGGAGTGTAGCGGACTAAAGGCAATAGTGTGATTCCTTACGAGGTCACCGTATGTTCGTTTGACCGCCTTTTTGTGCCTTAGCAATAGTAGTAGTAGTAGTAGTAGTAGTAGTAGTAGTAGTAGTAGTAGTAGTAGTAGTAGTAGTAGTAGTAGTAGTAGTAGTAGTAGTAACAGAGCCATTAATTTTGAATCGTTAAGAAAAAAATAACTTCCTCCTCCTCTTCTTCTTCCTCCTCTTCCTCCTCCTCTTCTTCCGTTACCTCTTCTTCCTTCCTGTTTTCCTCCACCTGTTTTCATCTCTCTCTCTCTCTCTCTCTCTCTCTCTCTCTCTCTCTCTCTCTCTCTCTCTCTCTCTCTCTCTCTCTCTCTCTCTCTCTCTCTCTCTCTCTTCCACATCCCATTTTCCTTTTCCATAGCCTCTGTTTTTATTCAATTCTCTTGTTTCTTCTAGGTTTTATTCGCTTGATTTTTCTTTTATTCTTTTCCTCCTTTTTACTACTTATCAACCACCACCACCACCGCCACCAATAACAACAACAACAATAACAACAACGACAGAAGTAGTAGTAGTAGTAGTAGTAGTAGTAGTAGTAGTAGTAGTAGTAGTAGTAGCAGCAGAAGGTACCATCATAACCATTGCCTTCACTATTACCTTCCACCACCCAAAGTTATAATGCAAGGGTCTGTTGTGGCGGCGGCGGCGGCGGCGGAGGAGGAGGAGGAGGAGGAGGAGGAGGAGGAGGAAAGAAGATTACAAGGAGGCAAGAGTAACAATAATCTCCCAACAGGCAACACGGAAGAGAGAGAGAGAGAGAGAGAGAGAGAGAGAGAGAGAGAGAGAGAGAGAGAGAGAGAGAGAGAGAGAGAGAGAGAGAGAGAGAGAGAGAGAGAGAGAGAGTCAGGCATGGAAGGAGAGCCAAGAAAAAAAATAGGAAGCGTAGAGAAGGTAATGGGAAGAAGGTCACTGGACTAAATAGAATCCCTCCACCGCTAAGGACCGGCCTCTTCTACCCTCCCCCTCCTCCCCCCGCGCCCTGGTCACCTGCCAAGAGCCCGTCAGCAGCGGCAGGTGGGCACTGGGTTAACGCTCGGCGCCTCCCACGAGCACGTCTTGTTTGCCTGATGCCCCGGCGGGAGTCAGGCGCGGCATTAGTAAGAGAGTCAAGTGGGTGAAGGCACTGTCATAAGCTCTCTCTCTCTCTCTCTCTCTCTCTCTCTCTCTCTCTGGTAAGCCAGTATTGCCTGTCTCATTGGGTAACTATTCTAAAGCAATTTTGTTCTTACGTAACATATATATAGTTGAAGATACGCAATAAACATTTACTCTCTCTCTCTCTCTCTCTCTCTCTCTCTCTCTCTCTCTCTCTCTCTCTCTCTCTCTGAGCGAGGCCGAGCGAGGGCGCCCTGTATGGTATAACGCAAAGGTTACCCGCTAACCCACCAACACCTCACTTACCGGAACAGAAACACGCACACGGCAACAAGAGCCTGCGAGGACACACACACACACACACACACACACACACACACACACACACACACACCTGGGATGCTGCAAGGCTATCTGGGGACTTCACTGTATGTGCCTGGACGTTTGATAAGTTGAAGTGGTTAGTTGGTGAGAGGATTTGTAATGTGCTGTGGTGAGTGTTTGTGGTTCAGGTGGTGCTTGTGGTGCCTGCGATCTATTAGTGTGTATTTTTCTCCAAGACGTCAGAGAATGGAGTATATGGGAGGCAGGGATGCTAAAGGAAGAGCTGCTAATGCGTTACTATATAGTGGTATAGACTTGTGTGTTTTATATTGGTATAGGGACTGCCATGTGCAGGTTTAATGGCTTCTTATTGTCTCTTGTGGTCTTGCGTTGCAGTGATATTTGGGTTGATTTTTTTTTTTTTTTTTTTATGTATGAGAGGACTGGCCAAGGGTAACAAAAATATAAAGTAAAAAAGCCCACTCAATCGCCAGTCTCCTTGTAGAGCTGATAGAATTACCCAAAAGTTAGGGACAAATGCCATGAGACCTCCCTCTTAAATGAAGTCAAGTCATAGAAGCTGGAAACACAGAAGCAAGCAGGGAGTTCCAGAGTTTACCGGGGCCGCCGTGGTACAGTGGAACGATGCGTGCTTTGAGGACCGCGGGGTCTCCAAGCGCACGGGTTCGAATCCTGTCCACGGTCCGAGTGTAGGTTGGGCTTCCTCACTCAGGGCAACGGTTTCCTAGCGGGTGGGCTTTGAGATAGGAGGTACCCTAAAAAGTATTCCCTTTAACCCATAAATTCCCGTTAAAAGTCCACACGGTATAAATAAATAGAAAAAAAAAGTTATGAATGATTGAGAGAACTGCTAAAGGAAGAGGTGCTAATGCGTTGCTATGTAGTGGTATATGTAAGTGTGCTTTATATTCGTATAGGGATTGCCATGTGTAGGTTTAATGTTGTTTTTTTTCAGTCTCCCTTTTTTTTTTTGTGTTTAATATTTGTGGTGTTTGGTGATGGCTTGTAGTGTTTCTGTAGTGATGCTGGAAGGACAATATTCGTATAAGGATTGCCATGATAATAATTTCTTGCAGTCTCCATTTTCTTTTTGTGTTAAAGTAATATTTGTGATGTTTGGTGATGGCTTGTAGTGTTTCTGTAGTGATGCTGGAAGGACAGCACTAAAAGGAACACTGGACTCTTAACCCTTACGCAATGTGCAGGGAGAGAGGATGTTACGCTGATGATCTTGAGTACTGAGCGATAGTGTAATCTTTAGGAGCGACGAAAGACAAAGGGAGAAAAAAAGCTGCAGCAAATCTTAGACGAAGGTTGCTCGCTTCAACTTGGAGGATCTTGCCATTAAATTATGCAAATGTATTTAGATGAACATTTTTATGACTCTCCTTAATTCTCCTCCCCGCCACTTAAATTTTGGGTGTGGTGGTGGTGGTGGTGGTTGGTGGTGGTGGTGGTGCATCACGGTCGGTAGCTGCATCACACTTACAGAATGAAGGGCGTGTGTTCCGTAAGCTTTCCTTGTGCGCAGGTGCTTTACAAATAAATAAATAAATAAATAAACACAAAGATAAAACTCAGAGGCAGTGGTGGTGGTGGTTGGTGGTGGTGGTGGTGGTGACAGTGATGGTATTGACTCTAAGCAAAGTCATCATTTGAATACCACAGCTTGACATCAGTGTGTGTGTGTGTGTGTGTGTGTGTGTGTGTGTGTGTGTGTGTGTGTGTGTGTGTGTGTGTGTGTGTGTGTGTGTGTGTGTTTCCTTAGCATACATTTCTGCACGTCCTGGCTCACTAAAGGTAACTGCGCAGCGTGTGTTTGAGAGAAAGAGGGAGAAGGAAGGAACGGAGCAAAGACACACTAGGTCTGGTGTTAGTGGATAGGTAGACACACAAACCTTCCCCTTTACTATCCTACATCTCTTATTACTCTAGATTACACAGTGCAGTTTGTAGCGGCATTCTCACAAGGGCCTAAGAATTCTGCTACTGTTTGTGTTCTTTAGTGTTTCCTTACGTAAGTGCTCAGTGTGTACCCTCGCCCTCAGAAGTTACACAAAATATTCACAGTTTATTTTACTCTTCCTAACATTATTGTCTGTTTGATCTACTAAAATTTACTGGACTTTGTTACATCACTTCTTAAAACAAAGGAATGCTCAGTATGTACCCTCGCCTTCAGAAGTTACACAAAATATTTCAGGGATATTCAACACACATCCCCACTTTCTCTTACTCTTCCTAATACAAAAGTCCGTTTGATTTACTACAATTTACCAGACTTCGTTACACCACTTCTTGATACAAGAGAATGCATTACTTCTATTAGTCAACTCGAATTAACAAACACGGAATTCACTGGGCATCGCAGCATCACTTTTTAAGCCGAATGTACACTACAGTCAAGGCCAGAAGTCTACCAACATTCCACACTACCTTGCAATGTTTACTTTTGTTTTCACTCACTCCTAAGTCCTCCACGCCACTGACACTCCCTTTATATAACCTGACAGTTGGTGGATTTTCAGCTGATCAGGGGACTTAAGACTCAGGGAAGACGCTAAACACAGTGGGAGTGAGGTATGCAAGTTACTGACTATTGGCTATATTGGCTATACCTTGTGGTAGCTAACGTCCCACCTGTCTGTGCCTCTCCCCACTCAAGGCTGCGGACACACGGATGATACTTCAGAATGTTCCAGCCACTCACAGGCGAAAAGAATTGATACTCTTGACAACACTTCCACGTTGCGCATTTGGAAGGATGACGACGGAAGAGAAGAAAGAGGATGCAGGGGAAGGGGAGAAAGAAAGAGATTGAAAAGGAGAAAGTGGAAAAAAGACAAAAGAAGAAGAGAAAACAACAAGAGACGGAGAAACAAAAGAAAAGGAAAGACAGAAAGGGACGCAGGAGAAGTAAGAGAAAGAGACGAAAGAAAAGAAAAGGAAAAATAACTAAAGAGATGAAGAAAGAACGGAAAAAAATAGACAGGAGAAAAAATAAGAGAGACACAAGAGAGAGACCAAAGGATATGACACAAAAGAAGAGGAAAAGGAAACAGGAAGCGATACAAGAAGAGGAAGAGGAAAAATAGACGGAAGAGGAGGAAAACTGAATCACACACAGCAAAACCCAACTAGGCTGACCTCACGCTACTACTTTCTCTCTCTCCGCGCCTCAAGATTAATAACAGTTTATGGTCCCAGTCGTCAGCGTTCCTCACGAGCCACGCTGCGTCTGTGAGTGAAGGCGTCAGCAATGCAAGGCGAACACGTGCCCTTGGAGCTACAAAGGGTCAGACCAAGGCAACTTCCGCACCACAAGAACCAAACACACACACACACACACACACACACACACACACACACACACACACACACACACACCACAAGAACGTGTCTTAATCATCAAAACACCGATATAGATTTAAAACCCCCTTTAAACTTCACCAGGAAGACAAGACAAGACTAGACAAGACTTAGCTTCACTGGGTTTGTCCTTGTAACGCATCTTAGGGCGGCCTCCTAGCGGCTCGTCTCGCCTCCCTGACGAACCCGACCAGACCCACCCACCGCCCACACCTTATATAGCGCCCACCCCGCCCCGCATCCTGCCACGGCGCCGCAAAGAGGGGGAAAAGTCATAATGAAAATAATCTCAACCCTGCAGGCCACTTGGCGGTGTTGTGTTGCTTATATGAACTTCAACTGGCGTGGCTAAGAGTGAAAGGAAGTGAGGGGGAGGGAGGGCGGGTTGCTGGATGCGAGGGAGAAGCTGGGAGAGGCTGGGAGTAAAGAAGCTGGGAGGAAGGGAGTAAAGTGAGGAGATGGGAGTGAAAATTGAAACTAGAAAGGGAGCCAGAGAACCTGGGAGTGAGAGAAAGGCTGCATTAGAGGGAGAGGGAAGATGGGAAAGGTTAGGAGAGGCTGGGAGTAAGGGAAACTGGAAGGAAGGGAGACAAAGTGAGAGGATGAGTGAGAGAAAGATTGGTGTGGGAGAAGCTGGAAGTAAGCTGGAATAAGGGAAGCTTGAAGAGAGAGAGAGAGAGAGGATGGGAGTAAGGAAGATTGAAATTAGAAAGGGAGCAAGGGAGGTTGGGAGTGAGAGAAAGGCTAGAAGGTTTGACAGGGAGGGAGGGAAGTAAGGGAGGAGGTGTGGAGGTATATTGTCAGGCAGGAGGGAAGATACAGTACGTGAGGAAAAGGAAAGGTGCTATAAGTTCTCTCTCTCTCTCTCTCTCTCTCTCTCTCTCTCTCTCTCTCTCTCTCTCTCTCTAAATCTGTGTATCTGTCTCTCCGTCTATCTGTTTCTGTGTGTGTTTCTCTGTGTATCTGCTGGTTGGTCTGTCAGTCTTTCTCTCTCGCTCTCGCTCTCTCTCTCTCTCTCTCTCTCTCTCTCTCTCTCTCTCTCTCTCTCTCTCTCTCTCTGTCTATCTCTCTCTCGCAGGTAGCTGGCCCCTGTACCTATTCAAATACCGTCATGCACGCACGCCAGACACACACACACACACACACACACACACACACACACACACACACACACACACACACATCTTTGTTTCTTCTCCCCTTTTCCTTTCCTGTTTTCGTTTCTTCACCTTTCCTTTTGTTCCTCGCTTCGCCTCTCTCTCTTTTATCATGTTTTCATCACGCCATGCTCTCTTCTCTCTCTCTCTCTCTCTCTCTCTCTCTCTCTCTCTCTCTCTCTCTCTCTCTCTCTCTCTCTCTCTCTCTCTCTCTAAGAAAGAAGAGGAAGAAGAAGAAAGAGGAAGAAAAAGAGGAGGAAGAGGAAAGTCATTATAAAGATTAGGTTGTTGTTGTTGTTGTTCTTGTTGTTGTTGTTGTTGTATTTGTTGCTGTATTTGTTGTTGTTGTTGTTCTTGTTGTGTTGTTGTTGTGTTGTTGGTGGTGGTGGTGTTGGTGGTGATGCTGATAGTAGCAGTAGTAGTAGTAGTAGTAGTAGTAGTAGTAGTAGTAGTAGTAGTAGTAGTAGTAGTAGTAGTAGTAGTAGTAGTAGTAGTAGTAGTAGTAGTAGTAGTAGTAGTAGTAGTAGTAGTAGTAGTAGTAGTGATGGTGATGGAAGTTGTGGTGACGATAGTGATGGTAGTGCTTGTAGTGGTGAGAGTGAATACAGTGGTGATGGCAGCGGTGACTGAAACACACACAAGGTAGGGCCAGCTGTCAGCGCCACCACCAGTCACATAACTAAGGTCAGGTATGATAATTAGAGAGGGGTTGGCAGGCAGGTGGCTCGCAGGTGACGCAGTACATACCTTTGCCTTTTCTTCAATGCCTAACACCTCAGACTCTCTTCATCCCTTCCCCTCTCACCCTTACCCCTTCCTCACGCTTCCAGTAACCCCATCACTTCCCTTCCCTCCATCCTTTTTTTCACCTTTACTATGCTTCAATCCACACACTTATGTATCTTAACAAACCACAAATTTCTTTTATTCCATTCATCATTTTCACAAACTTATTTATCGTAACACTCCCTACAACCATTTACGATTTTCCACCTTTACCTCTTCCTAACTCTTCCTAAAGCCTCAAATTTTCTTTATTCCAATCCTCCTTCACTTTTATATGCTTCCTTTCTCACCCTTATTTATCTTAACACTTCCTTCATCCATTTATCCTTTTTCCATTCTTACTTCTTCTAACCCTTCTTAAAACCTCAAATTTCTTTTATTCCAATCCCTTTTTACCTTTACTATACACTTTTCCTCATACAAATCCTTTATTTCATAATTTTTCACTCTTATTCGTTCTCACCCATCATGAAACCTCAAATTCCCTTGTTCCAATCTTTCCTAACCCCTCTTAAAACCTCAAATTTCTTTTAATTCTATCCATTTCCACCTTTATTTTACTCTTTTCCTCATCCATATCCTTTTACTTTACCCTTTTCCACCCTTACACCTTTCAAACTCTTCCTAAAACCTAAAATTCCCTTTTATTCCTATCCTTTTTTTCACCTTCACACATCCAGTGCTGTATATCCGTGACCGTACTAGTTTCATTGCGCTTAACGGGTCATTTGTTTATCACCAGTGGAGATGCAAGCGGGGCCATCTCTGTACCGTTTTCTAAGTCAACAGCACGACACGCCAGCCCTGTTAAACCAATACCTAAGCGCCGTAAAGATGTTGCCAGGCAGAGGGTTGTGTTTGTGACTCGTGAGCTGGAATGTGTGTGTGTGTGTGTGTGTGTGTGTGTGTGTGTGTGTGTGTGTGTGTGTGTGTGTGTGTGTGTGTGTGTGTGTGTAGGGATTAGGTTTGGGTGAAATAATTGTCATGGAATAAAAACGGTGTTGAAAGAAACGTGTGTGTGTGTGTGTGTGTGTGTGTGTGTGTGTGTGTGTGTGTGTGTGTGTGTGTGACTAGATGACGCAGGCAGGAAGCTAACCAATCATGGAACTTCTATAGACAGGAAGGAAATAACCGAATGAAAGAAAAGAAAGAAAAACATAGAAAAAAGGATGTGTGTGTGTGTGTGTGTGTGTGTGTGTGTGTGTGTGACTAAGCAAGGTCTTCTACACTTGAAGGTCACCATAGCCGTGACGACCTTTTCCGCATCAAAGGTCACGGGTCATTCTTCTCTAGTATAGGTCACGCCTCTCCCAGCACCTTCTCACCTACCCTGACCTCACTTGCACTTCGTAAACTAATATGGTGAAAGATGATATGATCTTTAATTACTTCCTTCTCAAACTTGCTGACAAAATCGTGCATTCTTTCTTCTCTGTCTTTAAGGTAGAGTTTCACTGATACATGATACAATTTATTCTCCTTAGACCGATGTACACATTGAAGAATATTAAGGTTTAAACAGTTCATTTATGTTAAATTTAATCCTTTCAGTGCCATGACGCGTTTTCATATTCATTCTGCTTACTATTTGGTGATCTAAAATAGCTTCAAAAACTTATGTAGAGGATTAGAATCAGAATAGTGAAGACTCTAGTCATTAATCTTTTGACCTCCATAGACCCTTCCTAATGTAAATAAAATCGTCTAATCATATCCAAAATTAACGGTAAAAATACGTCCCAGTACTGAAGGGGTTAATATTCATACGCAAAAATCGGTGTATAAGGTGCTAGTTTTCTGTCAAATTTGAGGTGTTAACTACATGCTAAAGCTTTAAAGTGTAAGCTACTACTTCACCAATTACGCAGAGTCATCCATACTTCAATTAAAACAACACGCTAATCTGCAGTTTCATTGTAGGCAGTCATACCACACTTCTTTCTTTTCTTTAGCACGCTGCATGATTAATTCCACGAAGGCGTTCAGGGTCAACACGCTCCATCAGAGAGGTCGTCAGTCCCTCGCCTCACTCCCGTTCACTAACTCGGTAGCAGACGGTGAGACTTCTACACCGCTATTCTGAAACACTTTGCCCTGTCATTAACCCCTTCAGTACTGGGACACATTTTTACTTTAAGTTTTGTGTACGATTAAACAGTTTTATTGACATTAGGAAGGGTCTATGGAGGTCAAAAGATCAATGCCCATAGTCTTCACTATTTTAATTCCCACATGAGTTTATGAAGCTCTATAAAATCACCAAATAGTAACTAGAATGGATATGAAAACATGTCATGATACTCAAGGGGTTAATATTATTTTTAACTCCTATACTGAGACGCATTTTTGCCTTGATGTTGTAGTATGATTAGATGATTTTATTTGCATTATGAAGGGTCTATGAAGAGTAAAAGATTAATGGCCAGTCTTTATTATTCTAAATCCCAACATATGTTTCTGAATCTGTATAAAATCGCCAAATAGTAACTAGAATGAATATGGAACCCTCGAAAACCGCAGTAGCTTCCACCAGAGCAGGTTAGAGGTAGTGGAGATAAGACGAGGAGAGGTTTAAGAATGTGGTTCCCTAATCTGATGGGCGAATGCTCCAACTTAAGATAGGGACGCCACGTAGAGAAAGAGGCAGAGCTGTCCAGTAATCCAGACTGAGTATACGATGCTATCTGCGCCACTCACCTGAGAAACTCTGTTCTTGTCATTATATATAGAACTTATCGGTCTCTCTCTCTCTCTCTCTCTCTCTCTCTCTCTCTCTCTCTCTCTCTCTCTCTCTCTCTCTCTCGTGTGCATGATGCTATCTTACTTAATGGATAAACACTACGTTCACATTCTTAAGCGCTCTGTTCCTCATCAGCAGTATTTTCAGAAACCACAGAGATAATAATTCGTCTTCGCATGATCGTATTTCCAGAACATTTGTTAAACTGCCTCTTGAATCATGAAAACACCAGTGAAAAACATGAAATAGCTTCCACTACAGCCAGCTAGAATTATAAACACGATCTCTATTATCAAGAGTTAGAAGAATGAAGTCATATATTTCTGTACTCGCAGTCAACATCACCAACAAAATCTTCCCACATTCTGAGCAAAGCAGCGCAACACAGCACAGTTCATCACTACATACTTTCCCTGGCCCTGTTGATTAATATGCGCCAGTGAAGCCAGTAAAACGAGCACAAGTACTGTTTTTTTTTCGCCCATTTCAACAAGCAGCTTAGGGCGTGGCCGACAGAGCATACCACCGCCCTTTCAATGTCCCTTTCACTCTTCATTAGACAAACAGGTAAGGCGACTCGGTTTACGGAGGAGACGCTACCGACATGCAAACAGGTAGAGTGGAGAGATGACGCAGTGACTCTATCTAACCTTCCCTCCTCACACCGACGGTAAAAAGATGAGCGCAACAGGATGACATGTCCCGCAGCCATGCACGTCACCAGCGGAAACGGCCCGAGGCTCAGCTTGGGGGCAATTTTCTGGATTCAATTAGGAGAGAAGGACAAAGGAGGGCGAAGAGGAAGACGAGGACGAGGGAAGGATGAGCTGTATGGCGGAGGATGGAGAGCACAACTGTTGATGGTGGGAAAGAATGGATAGGGAAGAGAGAGAGAGAGAGAGAGAGAGAGAGAGAGAGAGAGAGAGAGAGAGAGAGAGAGAGAGAGAGAGAGAGAGAGAGAGAGAGAGAGAGAGAGAGAGAGAGAGAGAGGGCATTTAGAAATAAGGAGGAATAACTAATGTAAAAAATCCAAAAAGTTAAATATATAAATAGGGAAACAAACGAAAGGAAGAAAAGAAAGGAAGCTGGAAGAATGAACAAAAGAAAAGATAGTGAGGAAATGGGAGATAAAATGAGAACAAGAGGGAGAGAAAAAGACGAACAAAAGAATTAAACATGTGAAATGGAGAGAGAGAGAGAGAGAGAGAGAGAGAGAGAGAGAGAGAGAGAGAGAGAGAGAGAGAGAGAGAGAGAGAGAGAGAGAGAGAAAGGAATAGAAGGAAGAAAAGGTGTTACCATAATGACACAACCTATCACGTTCCTTCCTCAGCCTCACAGTGACGCGGGCGAGGCGATGTGTCATTGTCTGCCTCGCCGTCACGCCTTCCTTTGTGACCCACGGGAAGAAAAACTTGGACCACTTCGAGGCAACAAGAAGACCAAGAGCTCCTGTGGCCATTCCTTGCTTCTGATTCTTTGTCAACGCCCGCCATGAACTCAGACTTTGAAACGCTCCGACCTCTCACTATACCACTATTTTCAAAGGCTACACAGAGATACACAGATTTTTATGGGGTGTTTTTATTGTCTGTATCCCTGTGTGACCATTCCTTGCTTCTGATTCTTCGTCAACACACACTATAAAACACTCTTGTCTTTCACCACTAATATTTTCAAAGGCTACACAGAGATACACTTTCATGGGATATTTTTTTTACTTTCTGTATCTCTGTGTGACCATTCCTTGCTTCTGATTCTTTGTCAACATCCACTGTGATAGACTCTTGCTCTTTACTATCATTATTTTCAAAGGGCAAATAAAAATACGCACAGATTTATTTTCAAGGGGTATTTTAACTATATGTATCTATATGTGGCCATTCCTTGTTTCTAATTTTTTTTACCAACACCCACTATGATAGGCTCTTGTCCTTCACTGCCGCTAATTTCAAAGGCCATATAGATACAGTCAGATTTTCATAGTTGTTTTTTACTGTGTATCGTGCAGAGTAACCATTAAACTATCACTAGAGCCTCGAAATCAATCTTGAAATCTCCATTAACACCCACGAGAGCTGCTTCAAAATACGGTCACTAATACACTTCGAACTCATTCTTTCATACATTTCTAGCTCCCATATCGAACAATTTCAAAAGTAACTTAGTAATTCACCCATGGATTGCTTTTTTTCGATGGTTATGCAGAATACTTATCAAATTATGACTTGAAAACCTCAATGACGTCCCACTCGAGCGTCTTAAAGAAGTTGAGGTGAGGCGCAGGAATGTTTAACCTTTTCAGTACCAGGACGTATTTTTATATTCATTCTGGTTACTATTTTGGTGAGTTCATACAGCTCCAGAAACATATGATGAGATTAGAATAGTAAAGACTGGCCATTAATCTTTTGATCCCATTAGACACTTCCTAATGCAAATAAAATCGTCTAATCATACCCAAAAATCAAGGTAAATATGCGTCTCGTTATTGAAGGGGTTAGGGATACAGTGCCAGGCTCGTACTCTTAAACACCTCTGCGCTTCACCTCCACAATTTCATAGGCTTCATTTGAATTTACACGAGTTGGTCAAGATGTCTTTATAGTTCTAGAGGCAGAGTGACAAGATTTCTAGATTATCAACTGGAGAAACGCTCTTGAAAACGATGCTAATCATCTCTGTTGCCGTGAAAAACAGTCGTGGTGAGAGAGCAAAGCGTTTGTGGTCTGCGTTCTGCCTCATTTCTGGATCCAGCTTGTAAAGAAAACGGAGAGACACAAACGGATCAGGAACCTTTTGGAAGCAGTGACTTTGGAATGACGGATGTGCGAAGGTCGAGGAGGAGGAGGAGGAGGAGGAGGAGGAGGAGGAGGAGGAGGAGGAGGAGGAGGAGGAGGAGGAGGAGGAAGAAGAAGGTTGGGAGAAAGATGAGGAGAAGGGCGTCGTTTAGTTCATGAATTCCAGGTAGTAACTTTGTGCTTGTCTGCCGTGAAGGAATGTACTCTCTCTCTCTCTCTCTCTCTCTCTCTCTCTCTCTCTCTCTCTCTCTCTCTCTCTCTCTCTCTACTACTACTACTACTACTACTACTACTACTACTACTACTACTACTACTACTACTACTACTACTACTACTACTACTACTACTACTATTACTACTACAGTCTAGAATAAGCGAAGGAAGGAGAAGGAAGAATGAAGGAAAAGTAAGAGAGAAAGAGAAGATAAGAGAAAAGGAGAAAGAAGCGACGCACGAATAAGACATTAAGAGAAGGAAAGAGAAGGAAGGGAAAGGGAATGAAGAATAGTAAGGGAAGAGGAGGAAGAGAGAGAGAGAGAGAGAGAGAGAGAGAGAGAGAGAGAGAGAGAGAGAGAGAGAGAGAGAGAGAGAGAGAGAGAGAGAGAGAAAGGAGGTAAGCGGTGTCATGTCCAGTGTCGAGGCGCCGCTGACCTGCAACTGTTGGGTGAAGGACGCGACGAAGGGGTGGAGAGAGAGAGAGAGAGAGAGAGAGAGAGAGAGAGAGAGAGAGAGAGAGAGAGAGAGAGAGAGAGAGGTGGAAGGTGTGAAAAGGTGAAGACACGCTGAAAATTACACGTAGAAGGAGGAGGAGGAGGAGGAAGAGGAGGAGGAGGAGGAGGAGGAGGAGGAGGAGGAGGAGGAAAAGACGAAGAGAAGAAGAAAAATAATAACAACAAAGATACTGAAAAAAATATAAATAACGAATAAAAATAGTAAGTAGTCACGAGAGAGAGAGAGAGAGAGAGAGAGAGAGAGAGAGAGAGAGAGAGAGAGAGAGAGAGAGAGAGAGAGAGAGAGAGACGGATGTACAAGTAGACTTTTTTTCCCTTCTCTTCCTCCTCCTCTTCCTCATCCTTCTCCTCCTCTTCCTCCTCTTCCTCCCAATCATCATCATCATCATCATTACCCCATGTTAAGATATAAAGAGTTCCCACATTTTAATACAACCACAACCACCACCACAACCACAACCACAACTACTACTACTACTACTACTACTACTACTACTACTACTACTACTTTCATTACCAGCCATTACTGTTATAGCTTCCCTGCGCCAAACTCTCTCTAATGAACCTAATGTGAGTCTTTCTGCCTCGCGTCATTACAATCCATCTCTTCATGACCTTTTATGACACCTTAATGGGAGCCAACGGAGACCCATTCATCCTGGGAACCCTTGTAATGGGGGTATTTGTATGGGGAGGAGGAGGAGGAGGAGGAGGAGGAGGAGGAGGAGGAGGAGGCAAGAGAGAGAGTAAGATGGGTGATAAAGAAGGAAGAGTGACTGAAGATAGCAAATGATTGAGTGTGAATGAGTGTGTGTGTGTGTGTGTGTGTGTGTGTGTGTGTGTGTGTGTGTGTGTGTGTGTGTGTGTGTGTGTGTGTGTGTGTGTGTGTGTGTGTGTGTGTGTGTGTGTGTGTGTGTGTGTGTGTGTGTGTTCCCTGCTGCAAATACCAGAAGAGTGACATAAAATCTATTAAAAAAAAAAAAAAAAAGAAAAGGACACCGACAAATATTTCTACAAAAGCTTTAACTGTTGTAAGAGTAATCAAGAATTCAGTGTGGAAGATGCGAGGAGGAGGAGGAGGAGGAGGAGGAGGAGGGAGGAGGAGGAGGAAGAGGAGGAGGAGGAGGAAGAGGAGGCCGTGGGAATCATCAGTACCAGCATATGTAGGATCCTGAAGCACACACACACACACACACAAACACACACACACACACACGTCACCTTTGCGTTGCTTCATACACTTACATGATTTTCAACAAGCACGTCGTCACCTTTGCCTTCTGTATGCTATTCCACCGAGTAGTAGTAGTAGTAGTAGTGGTAGTAGTAGTAGTAATAGTAGTAGAGCAAGAACAAGAAGAAAAAAAGAACATAAAAAAATAACAACAGCAATAGCAGTAGTAGTAGTAGTAGTAGTAGTAGTAGCAGTAGCAGTAGCAGTAGCAGTAGTAGTAGTAGTAGTAGTAGTAGTAGTAGTAGTAGTAGTAGCAATAGCAGAAGTATTAGTAAAAATATCCGAAAGAAAAAGTACCGGAACTCACTTGAAGGTTTCCGACAAAAATTATCACTCAAAAAAAAAAAAAAAAAAAAAGAAAAAAAAAAGAACACCGGCGCTCCCTTCCCTCCCATCTTCTCATCCGCCTTAAATAAAAAAAAAAAAAAAAAGAAAAAACGACCTTCGACGCAGCCTCTACAGATGAGCGGTTCCCTGCGTGTCTAGGAAGAAAATGGAACAAGTCCTAACAGCAGCATAACGTGGGAAAAAGATTACAATGCGTGACACGAAGGGAAGTTAGAGAAGCAAAGATATGTGAAAATTATAGTCACCGCTTTTCTATGACTGTTTTCTTTTTCAGGGGAGGGTGAAAGAAATATTGGAAGAGATTTTACTAAGAGGTAAGATGAAAAAGTTAAATAAATAGTGGAAATAGGAGGAAAACATTGATATAAAGGATGAATGATGGTTAAATACAAAGCATGAAAATTAATTGAACATTGATAAATTACAGGAAGGAGGAGAAATAGAAAAAAAAATAGTTAAAACTTTTCTATAATAGTCTTAGGGAAGATATTGAGAAAGAAATTGTTGAGAAAAAGATGAAAATGATAAGAAAAGGGAAACAAGAAACAAAAATGAGAGGAAGAATGAAGGAGAAATAAAGAAGAGAAAGAATAAAAACACAACATAGATACACTACAGCTTATAAAGACGAAAAAAGAGGGGATGAGGGAAGAGGAGGAAGTTATGGACGGGAAGAGGAACAGGAGGAAGAGGAAGAAGAGGGAGACGATGAGAAGAGGGAGAGGATGTCGTGTTAAAGAGTCACGTGCATCTTCAAGGTCACAGTATTACGTCACCTGCTCATCCTCTTCGCAAGGCAGGTGAGGGAAGGTCGTGGGGTCACCTGTCCTCCCTGACCTCTCTCTCTCTCCCCTCTCATTTACGCTACTCCTCAGAAATTTCTCCTTATCTCTTCTATTTTCTTCTCCATGACTTTTGTCCATTTTCATCTGTCTTTCTCTGCGCTGTATTCAGAAACGCTTCCCTCTCTCACCGCGACCATTTTCAAAGACTACAGAGACGATTAGCCGAGTTCTAAAGAGTATTGGTTCTGTTGATAATGCAGAAAACTTGTTAACATGTCACTAGAATTACAGAAACACCCTTAAAAACCCATGTCACGTCAACTAAACCCCTTTGAAAACAGTGAAGGTGCTACGAGGAAGTGTTTCAGAATATAAGCCCTTTTCTCTCACCTTCTCTTCAATATTTTCCGAATCTCCTAAAGCTATCGGTATTTACTCCTACATTCCCTCTATCAACATCCTTATATTGTCACTCCTCAGTCCTTCACTCCCTCTAGCATTCCTTCGCCTCCATGTAAATACGAAGGGAAGAAGTCAAGAGGTGCTGTGAGGAGATAAGGAGGTTTCTCATGCACGTCCCCCCCCCCGAGTCCCCGCCAAGATTGTGAGATGGCATTCAATTCTTCCAAAATGTAGCAAATTGTAAGGGTGGCAGAGACGGGCCATCATCCCATCAGACTTAATACAGACTAGAGGATGACACTTCAGGTTAGTATGCGGGTGGTTGACTTACTGACTGTGTGTGTGTGTGTGTGTGTGTGTGTGTGTGTGTGTGTGTGTGATCCTTTGTTTGGTTCGGTTTCTCTCTTTCTCTCTATCTATCTATTTATCTGCCTGGCTGTGTGTCTGTTTTTCTCTCTCTTTCTCTCTATCTATCTGTCCATCTATCCTTCTATCTATTTGGTTGTGTCTGCTTCTTTCACTTTTTCTATTTATATATCTATTTATCTATCAATCTATCTATATATTTATCTAACTATCTATCTATCTATCTATCTATCTATCTGTCCATCTACCTATTTATACATCTATCTATTTATCTATCTATCTATCTGTTTGTCTATCCATCCATCTACCTATATATACATCTATCTATCTATCTATCAATCTATCTATCTATCTATCCATCTATCTATCTAACCATCCATCTATCTCGGTATGAAAGTTACAACCACTGAAATTTGCTGGTCTGTCTGTCTTCATCATCATTTATCTTCTGTTCTTTCTACGTCATGGCTTCTTTCAGCTCATCACCGCCTCCTTTATGACGCTTTGTTTGCTCTGTTGATGTACTACAGCTTTGGTGAAGGCGGTAATACTCTTTGAAAAGTTATGTATATTATCTTAGGTTCGTGGATCAATATTTGCTGTGTGTGTGTGTGTGTGTGTGTGTGTGTGTGTGTGTGTGTGTGTGTGTGTGTGTGTGTGTGTGTGTGTGTGTGTGTGTGTGTGTGTGTGTGCGTGATGCAGACGTACTGTACAAGGAAAAGGAAGGATAGAGAGAAAAAAAAAGAATAAGAAAAAAAGAAAGAAGATGGATACGATTGTCTTAAAAGGAAAAAGACACAAAAAAGATAAAAGACAGAAAAGGAAAGAAACATTCTGTGGGAAAGAATGAAAAAAAAAAACAATTAAATCATACGAAGTGATAGATATACATCAGGAAAAAATGATAATAATAATAAGACAGTCGTTTGGAACAGGAAAATGGTGATAAAAAGAAGAGATAAAGGAGGAATGAGCCAGAGAGAGAGAGAGAGAGAGAGAGAGAGAGAGAGAGAGAGAGAGAGAGAGAGAGAGAGAGAGAGAGAGAGAGAAAGAGAGAGAATATCCGGCCAATCTCTCTCGGTTATTTCCTTTATATAACAGGAACTAAATTTCTTTGTCCCCTTCCAGTCACGTGTTGTTGAGAGAGAGAGAGAGAGAGAGAGAGAGAGAGAGAGAGAGAGAGAGAGAGAAATGAAAACACAGTACGAATGACAACAACAAGCAAAACAAAACAAAAAAACTAAATCACGCACACACAAACAGAGAGAGAGAGAGAGAGAGAGAGAGAGAGAGAGAGAGAGAGAGAGAGAGAGAGAGAGAGAGAGAAAAAGAAACACGACTAGAAAGAGACGCGATAATCAAACACGAACAAGGAGATGAGAGAGAGAGAGAGAGAGAGAGAGAGAGAGAGAGAGAGAGAGAGAGAGAGAGAGAGAGAAGGCAAAAGAAAACACGAAGAGCACCCAGCGAACACTTTACCTGCAGACACTCCTTAATTCCTCAGTGTTTACCTGCCAGCACTGCCGCACCTGCCGTCCCTCTCCCTCTCTCTCTCCCTCTCTCTCTCCACGTACCTGTAAAGAAGTAAACAAACCATTAGCTCACCTGCGCACCTCTAAAGGAACTTACTGCCTTACTTGATGGTTCAATATAAAAACCAACACCTAAATCATGAAAGCACAGGATTTATTTTTTGTTTTAAATGAAGATCGGGGATGAAATACACCTGAGGGTTAATCAAACAAGCTACTAATCTCTAAAAGGCTCTGGTTCTTGGTTTGCCTTACTAGATCATTAGGTGTAAAGACAAACACTCAGGTTATAAAGATAGAGGATTAGTTTACGGTTTTTATAGATTAGAAATAAAATACACCTGGAAGAGGATTATTCAAGGGGACATTAAATCACCTGCCTGTCTTTAAAGGAACTTACTGCCTTACTAGATGATAAGATATAAAAAAAAAACACTCAGATTATGAAGACAGAGGATTGATTTACTGTTCTGATTAATTAGAAGTGAAATACACTCGGAATAGGATAACTAATCAGGACATTACTTCATCTACGCGTCTTTAAATGAACTTATTGCTTTACTAGATGATTAGATACAAAAACAAGGACTTAGATTATGAAGAAAGATTATTAATTTATTGTTTTGATGACAGATTGGAAATATAATATACCTGGTGGCTAATCAAACAAGCCAATAACTCATCTGTTCATCTCTAAAAGGAACATATTGACTTACTATTACAGATAAGATACAATAAAAGTAAAAAAAAAAGATAATTTACTCCTTTAAACAGGTGTAAAATTAAATCTGGAACATAAAGTTATAGAGAGCAACCTCCTGTCTCACTAAATAATCAGATACAATAACAAATGCTTGAGTTATAAAGAAATAGAGGATATTTTTTTCACTAATTTGTAACTGAAATGAGGGAGTGAAGGAAGTAAGGAAAGGGTCAGGGTAAGAAGCCACTGGGCCTATGTACGTGCTAGTTCCTGTTTGGTACGTGTATAATTGTGCTTGTCTCTCGTAAAGGCATTCATGGTCGTCTCTTTCCCCTAATGAGTCTAGTAGAGTTATTAATAAGGGAATGAAGGATGTGAGATAAGGGTTAGGTTAAGATAATAGGCTTATATGTGGTCATTCCTGTTTTTCTAATGCTCTCTCTCTCTCTCTCTCTCTCTCTCTCTCTCTCTCTCTCTCTCTCTCTCTCAAGGTCACGGGACAGGGCTATGGTCACGCTCCCTCCCTCTCTTACTCCTTCACTCTGACTCACTCACTCACTCACTCACTCAATGACAAGACTCTCACTCTTCATATCAAAACGAGACCGCGACAGAGACCAGACCCACATGACAACAGACCCACATCCCTACTGCTCCTCCTCCTCCTCTTCCTTCTCGTCCTCGACCTCCTGCTCTTGCTCCTCCTCCTCCTCTTTCTCCTCTTCCTTCTCGACCTTATCCTCACCCACATCACTTCTTATCAAACCCAGTCAAGCATATATCCCACATCAAGCCGTGTGTGAAAGCCCCACTTAAGGACTAATTCACACGACCCCTTCTGTGCCTTCTGCGTGTTTTCTTTCCCTATTCAGAGCTCAAGTCAGCAACAACGACGCTTCTTTCTTCTCGCTGTTTTGTAGCCACGTCTCGCCAACGCGTCATCTTCCGTAATCTCCATTGTCCACCCAATCATGCAAGCTTTCTTTCTGTGTGTGTGTGTGTGTGTGTGTGTGTCTCTCTCTCTCTCTCTCTCTCTCTCTCTCTCTCTCTGGCATTCCCTCCTCCTTCCCTCCTTCTACACACACTCAAACATCTGCTTCTCTTCTCATCTTCCTTACCTCCCTCCCCCTTCTTACTCTCCCTTGCAATCCTCCTCTTTTTCCCCTCTCCCTTCATTTCCTTTCTACCCACTCCATCCCCATTCCCCTTCGCGGTCCCTTCTCTTTCCTTTATCCCACCCCTGCCCCGCCCCGTCGCCCCGCCGCCCCAGTATCACCCAGCCCCTTAGCCGTCACAGGATGATGTCTCGTTAGGCGATACAAGTGGTGTTTGTCCAGCTGGGATGCGCGTGGCAGGAGGAAACCTTTGTGTGTCTCGGGAACCCGCCGCAGACACGCTCACAGCACACACTCACACACACACAGTCGTGATTAATAAAGAGGCGCCTGCATTATGTGTGCGCGGCGAACGAGAGAAGGAAGTGAAGGAAAAAGAGACGAGGAGGAGGAGGAGGAGGAGGAGGATGAGTAGGAAGAGTGTGGCTGCTCAACAAAAGGAGACGTGCCCAGTAACGTTAGTGTTACGCGAGATGGAGTGTTGTGTTTCGATGCATAAAATGGTTAACGATGTGTGTGTGTGTGTGTGTGTGTGTGTGTGTGTGTGTGTGTGTGTGTGTGTGTGTGTGTGTGTAGTAGTAGTAGTAGTAGTAGTAGTAGTAGTAGTAGTAGTAGTAGTAGTAGTAGGAGTAGTAGCATCAGTAGCAGCAATAGCAGTACGTACTCAGAGTAAGGACTGCTATCATTGCCTTTCCTTAAGTCAACAAGGCAGCAATACTAACAACAAACACAACACGAATCTCGCCAATGGAATAGCTATCTAACTAAACCACTCCCTGCTGCTCCTGCTATAACAACACACAACTAGTACACACATTTACAACACTCCATCACCACAGCTTCCAATACCCCTTAGAGCACCAATAACCCTTTAACCCCTTCAGCACCATGACTCGTTTTGCATATTCATTCTGCTTACTATATGGTAATTTAATACAGCTTCAGAAATTTATGTGGGTGATTAAAATAGTGAAGATTCGGGCCATTAATCTTCTGATCTCCATAGACCCTTCTCAATGTCAATAAAATGGTCTCAAGGTTAAAAATGTGTCCCAGTTCTGAAGAGGTTAATAACAAGAGAAGCTGGCCTGTAACTGATGTTTCCTATACACCACTACCACCACCACCTTTATCAAACACTCTCACCCCTATAAAATCAACTACAAAAGAATCTGCAGCCGTGGGAAGATCAATGTGCGGTGCGTGTGACAGCAAGGAGCACCTGGGCGGGTGACTGCCTCCGCTAAGTGCCGGCCACACTACGGGACGAAGCGGAGCGACCTCGGTGTTTCATGTGTGTTTTGCGGTACAGCGCGGCATAGAAGGGCTGCACTGTGGCTTGGGAGACTTGTAATGCGGTGGGCGATCGTGTAGTGTGGTGCTGGAGGCTTGTGGTGTACTGTGGTATGGTGTGGTGGGGTGGGCTGTGGTGTGGTTCTGGTGACGTTGCAGTATCTTTTCACCTTTCCATACTGACAGAAACACACATACACAGGAAAGGGAGGGTGAAAGCAACAGCCACAGCATTTAGGCCACAGCATCTTAATTACAGGTCATTACCAGGTGAGGGAGGACGCAGGTAATTAACAAAAACTCCTCCCTCTTCTTTCCTCCCCCTCTCCTGTCTCTACTTCCCTCCTCCTACTTCCTCTCTCTCTCCTTCACTTCGTCCTCCCTTCCTCTCCTCACTTCATCTGCAAGGTTTCACTATACATTTATTCATTCATTCATTTCTTACTTGTTTATCCGCAGGTGAAGTAACAGGTAATACTAGTAACTCAATACCTCACCTGCTGTTGCTTCATATTAGGTGTAAAAAACAGCAAGGTATTGGTTCGATCAATTTTACTTCCTCGGTGTTCCCCAAGGTTAATGTTTAGGCCTCGTGTTGATAGCTGTCTTTGGCCTCTCTCTCTCTCTCTCTCTCTCTCTCTCTCTCTGGTAACAAGAATGCCAAGGCTTCTGAGTTTATCGTTGTCTGTTTGTCTATATTTCTTTTCCATACATTTTCTAGTGTCTATTTTTTTTAAACCATCCATAACTCAACTATTCGGAATGCAAAACCTTCCTTTATCCATCCTAATATATCCATAATAGCCTTCGTATCCTAGTCATCCTATTCACCACTATTTGATAACCTCTAATATATCCGCATTTTCCCTCAGCCCATCCCTCCTTCACGGCCGCCCACACCCCACCCACGCCCTCCAGTCGCATCTTTAGCACAGAGTCCCCCGCCCCGCCACGCCCACGCCCAGTCCACAAAGGGCGGGCACCAGGCATGAATGGACTGAATGGACTGTCTCTTCACCTTACGGCCTCCCACACTTGCACCTTCATATGCTAATTATTCCTACGTGTTCCTCCGCCATCACCATTCACCGTTAAGTTCCCTCAATGCATCACACTCTCACTGTACATGTCATTTCTACTACGCAATGTTTTCTCATGTAGCTCAACCATCACACTCCAGTCCATATTCTGAACTTGCTGACCCTTCACTATTTTTAAAGGGGCCTATAGTTGAAGTGACACTGGTTTTTTTTTTTTTTTTTAAGGACTTTTCTGTGATTCTAGTGACATGTTGACAAGTTTTCTGCATTGTCATCAGGAAGTATACTCTTTAGAACTCGGCTAATCGTCTCTGTGGTCTTTGAAAATGGTCGCGGTAAGAGAGGGATGTGATTCTGTATATGGCGCTAATCAGTCACTGTGGACTATATCCTCATTACAATCCATTACTTCTCTGTGCTGCTTCATTACCGTTAAAGTAAGTCACCTTCATGTAGTCATCACGTATGTCACTTCACTATTATTCTGTCATTATCGCCAGTATTTAGAAACAACTTACTCTCTCACCACGACAATCTTCCAAGACCACATAAGACGACTAGCCGGGTTTTCAAGACAGTTTCCCTTTAAAATAAATTAGAAATCTTACCAGTCTATCACCAGAACCATTGAAATACTCTTAAAAACAAGATATCTTCAACTAGAGCCTTTAGAAAGTAGTAATGGTGCACATGAGAGAGCAAAGCGTTTCATAATACAAGCCTATAATAATTTGGGTTTGATGAAAGTGCTGTAGTTCTCGTAACACACACACACACACACACACACACACACACACACACACACACACACACACACACACTATCGATTTTGGTGCAGTGTGTTTCCTGGTTCCTTTTTAATGATTTCTTTATGTCTTCAATGTTTTCCGGGTAATATAATGGTATTCAACACCCACTTCGCGAATCACTGCCGCCACGCCCCATTAGCTTTGGCCCATATAGATACACCACGCCCTAATGGCTCTACACACACACACACACACACACACACACACACACACACACACACACGGATCCTCTAACTACCATAAACTGACTATCATAAACTGATAACACACAATTTCTATACATGGTACACATAATACCGACTCTCTCTCTCTCTCTCTCTCTCTCTCTCTCTCTCTCTCTCTCTCTCTCTCTAACACACCCACACTCACAGGCTACAGACTACGCCCTCTGCTCTTGTCTCCAATGAATATCTAAATCACCAGCCTCGGGGACATGACAAAGCCACGCCACTCAGGTACAGGCGCCGGTACTCCCCTACTCGCCAAGGCCTCGCGCGCCCTTACCAACCTAGTGCCGGTGGGCGGAGGTTTGTGGGCGCTGCAGACCTTGAGAGAATACCTGAGAATGCCTGAGAATACCTGAGTCCCTCCTCATAGTTCCCACAATTATAACCTAGAGGTGTAGGTAGGTGACCCTTCCTAACACTGCTGACTGAGGCGAACCTTTTAATCCTTCTGCCACCTTTCTGTTGATTCCAGCATCTCAATTGGGCACTTTTCCTGTTTTTTTTTTCTGCCTCTTATATTGTAAGTCTTGGCTAGAATATCTCATATATGTAAAAAAAAAAAAAAAAGGTTGTTATTGTCTTTACTTATTAGTAGTCTGATAAGAGAAAAATGCACTGTTTACAAGACACTTGGTATAAAAAGTAGAAAAAGGACATTCATCTCTTTTCTTTAAGCTACAGAACTATGTAACAAACTTTAATACAACAAAAAGTTCAAAAAACGTCGTAATTACTGAAGAAAAAAACAGAGATGAGAATAATAAAGTGAAAACAAATCAGCATATTTTTCACAATGACTTGTAGACCTAATAGTTTACTGAATTTTCCCATGTCATCTCATATCAAGCTGCAATGAAGAGGGTTTAAGGGAAGCAGTGAGGATAGTAAGAGAGTCTCGAGGTCATGGAGCCGTTGTGTAGGTTACTAGGACTGGGATAGGTCATGGGTAGCTAAGACAAAGGAAGGAGAAGGTTCAGTAGGGTCAAAAGTAGGGATTATATAGAGACAAGGTAGTGGAGGGTTGAAAAGGGTGGAGTTGACGGTAAAAGGGTAAAAGGAAAGGAATAAAGACAGTTAGGGCGTGGGTGTGGGAAGGTTGACTAAAGGGACTATGGAAGAGTTTCAGAAGACAATAAGGACGAAAAACAAAACTGAGGACAAGAGTGAAGTGAAAGTTTAACACCCTTCAATATCATGACGCGTTTCTATACTATTTGGTAATTTTATACAGCCTCAGAAACTTGTATGGGTGATTTAAATAGTGAAGACTGTGGCCATTAATCTTATCCATAGACCCTTCTTAATATCAATAAAATGGTCTAATCGTACACAAATCTCAAGGTAAAAATGCGTCCCAGTACTGAAGGGTTTAAGGGAGAGTCAAGGCATAAATAACTGAAGGTTGGGAAAGCTGCAGAAAACCGATGGGGCTGTAGAAGACTAATAGACACGATTTAGTTTCATTCCAACCGTGCGGGAAGAGGCATGGCTGGGACGTATAAGGGCATGAGGGTAGAAGTGGATAATCTGTAAGGTGTGGGAGCATTGTATTTCTTTTGTATGGAGTAATAAGGGTACATACCAGTAAATACATGTTGTTTAGCCAGATTGGAGCCGTGAGGGAAGAGGGTACGTTGGCTCTATGACGGAAGGTGTGTGGTGAGTTAAAGGATATAGTAATGGTGATCTAAATAAGACACGTATTTGTATGGAGCAATAAGGGTACACAAGAGTAAATACATGTCGCTTAGCCAAACTGGAACCGTGAAGGAAGATGAGGTGTTGGCTTTATGACGGAAGATATATGATGAGTTAATATATATAGAAATGGTGCTCTAAAGAAGAAACCTATTCATGTAACATATATATATATTTTTTTACATAATTTTGGAATCATCTCAATTTTCATGTCCATCTCTTGACATTCATAACGTAACTGTGTGAGTGACGTGGCTTGTTGAGGTTAATGGAAGAGTGTGGTGCAAGGCTATGATATAAGTCGAATACCACATGAAAGCAAAGGGAATAATGGAGCGATATAAACCTCAGTCCTATTGACATAACCAAGCAAAATTAACACAAACGAATAATATCCCTACCAATTTTGTTAATACGTTCCTTTCTTCACTAAAAACTTAAAACAACTGACGCCGCATTGCTACTTCCAGTCAAGGAGTCAGTACTGGAACACATTTTTATCATGAATTTTTAGTGAGATTGGACGATTTTATTGATATTGGGAAGAGTCTATAAAAGTAAAAAGATTAATGGCCAGAATCTTCACTATTTTAACCCCCACATAAGTTTCTGAAGCTGTATAAAATCATCAAATAGTAACTAGAATAAAAAAAAAAACGCGTTATGGCACTAAAGAGGTTAACATTCCACTCAATCTTTCCACGAACAAGCTACGAGAATATTCAGTGACAGTTCCTTGCGTTTTCTCGTAAGGCCATTGCCCCGAGAGCCCATATAGCGTCACGGTGTGGGCAGCAGTCTTGGCTTGTGTGTGTGTGTGTGTGTGTGTGTGTGTGTGTGTGTGTGTGTGTGTGTATGTGTGTGTGTGTGTGTCCGTGCGTGTGTGTGTGTGTGTCCCTGCTATGGCGTGGGCTGTGATGTGTGTCGCTGAGAAGTAGATTGTGACGTGGTGTGATGAGTTCAGTGGACGTGAGGCTTGGTAGGGTAAATATCTTGTTTAAGGTGACGTGACATACACACCCGCCACTTCTATGATGGTAGCGAGCCGTGGAATGTAAAGCGCAAATCAACACACAGTAAATCAAGAGTAACACACAAAACATCGGGTGTGGACGTGATCTGCGGGGACGATGGGGAGACAAGAGTTTGGGTGTGGGTTGTGGTGACGGGAGGTACGACACACAAAAAACGACCCAAATAGCTCTTCGTCTTGGTGTGTATAATGGAGGCGACACTGTTTCCCTCGGGCGTGACTTGCAGGCCCTGAAGGCGAAGGTGATGCGTCTCTCTTGCCACTTAGAGAGAGAGAGAGAGAGAGAGAGAGAGTGTGTGTGTGTGTGTGTGTGTGTGTGTGTGTGTGTGTGTGTGTGTGTGTGTGTGTGTGTGTGTGTGTGTGTGTGTGTGTGTGTGTGTGTGTCCTGTCTGTTGACCAAAGGTGGATGAGGTACAGGTAAATGTTAATAACTGTCCTCTTTTCTCCTTTTTTATTCACTTTTTTTATTACAGATTTTCTTTTTACGAGTGAAATGAGTTAGATTTTCTTTTTCTTTTATTCTTTTACTTTGTATACATTTTCTTTTGTTCATGTTCTCTCTCTCTCTCTCTCTCTCTCTCTCTCTCTCTCTCTCTCTCTCTCTCTCTCTCTCTACACCTTCCCTCACCACACGACCACACGAACCATAGTTACCGATATCGCTTCTCTTCCTCCTCCTCCTTCTCCTCCTCCTCCTCCTCCTCCTCCCCGGAAAATTGATCCCCACTAAGTACAACACCTGTACCTCACCACTAATTAGCTCTAGTCCACCTGTCACCTGTGAACGTAATGGCCTTGTCCTTGTACATCTACCCACTTGTATCTCCGACTCCCCATCCTCCCTCCTCCCCCTCCCCTCTCCTTGTTCTTCCTCCTCCTCTTCTTGTTATCGTTCTTTCATCTATTCTTCTTGTTCTTGTTCTTCCTTTTCTTGTTGTTTCTGTTCTTCTTCCTCTTCTTCTTGTTCTTCTTTCTCCTCTTCTTCTTGTTCTTCATCTTATTCTTATTCTTTCTCCTTTTCTTCTTATTCTTCCTCCTCTTCTTCTTGTTCTTCCTCCTCTTATTTTGTCACCTTTTACATGTTCGTTCAGTTTTTTTTTCTTTTCTTGTTTTTATTCTTTTTTGTATATTTTGTGTTAGTATTGTTGTTGTTGTTGTTGTTGTTGTTGTTGTTGTTGTTGTTGTTGTTGTTGTTGTACCCTTGTTATATTTATCTTTATCTCGTCCTGTGTCTTCGTCTTTTTTATTCTTTCCATCCTGCTATTCCTCCTCCTCCTCCTCCTCCTCCTCCTCCTCCTCCTCCTCCTCCTCCTGTCCTTCTCCTTCTTTGTCTTCTTTTCCTTCTTCTTTTTCCTCGTTCTCTTTTTATTTATTTATATATTTTCTTTCCCCTTTGTAATCTCCTTTTTTATTTCCTTCGTCAATGTAGTAATTATCTTTATCACTGTCACTATCCCCACATTATTGCTTCCTTTTCTTCTTCTCCTCTTTCTCCTCCTCCTTCTTCTCCTCCTGCTCCTCCTCCTCTTCCTACTCCTCCTTTTCCTCCTAATCAACACCACCATTATCATCATTAATCTCACCCAATTTCGTTCTGTTCTCACTTCTATTCGACCTTCACTTCCTCCTCCTCCTCCTCCTCCTCCTCCTCCTCCTTCGTCTCTCCTCCTCCATTCATTATAATACAAAGACTTATTAAAACATGGCATAGATTCCTCCTCCTTGCCCTGAAAAGAGAGAGAGAGAGAGAGAGAGAGAGAGAGAGAGAGAGAGAGAGAGAGAGAGAGAGAGAGAGAGAGAGAGAGAGAGAGAGAGAGAGAGAGAGAGAGAGAGAGAGAGAAAATGATTTGCTTAATTTGAACAAAGGAACAAGGTAAAAGTAATGCTAGTTTGTTGCTTTTAATAAGGTATCGAAATCTTTAAGCCCTTGAGTACCATGACGCGTTTCCATATTCATTCTGCTTACTATTTACTGATTTTATACAACTTCACAAACTTACTTGGGAGATTAAAATAGTGAAGACTCTGGCCATTAACCTTCTGATCACCGTAGATGCTTCCTAATGTCAATAAAACGGTCTAATCGTACAAAATCTCAAGGTAAAAATGTGCCCCAGTACTGAAGGGGTTAATAATGGAATGCTATAGGGAGTGAAGGAGGTATAAGACGGTAACCTAACATAACCTAACCTAACTTAACCTAACCTTAACCTAACCTAACCTAACTTAACCTAATTCAACCTAAGAACGCAGGGATGTGTCTGTCAGAGAGAGAGAGAGAGAGAGAGAGAGAGAGAGAGAGAGAGAGAGAGAGAGAGAGAGAGAGAGAGAGAGAGAGAGAGAGAGAGAGGAGAATCATGAGTCAGTTTAGTTTGAGGTAAAAGAGTAATTTTTCAGTTTGCTTACTTAGAGAGATGTCAAGAATGGGAGAATGAGATAGCGTGGGGCGAGCGAGGTGGAGTGGATGAGTGTTAGAAGTTATAGTTATAGTCACAGTTATAGTTATAGTTATAGTTCATTTTAGTTTATTCCGTTGGTTTAATTAGCATGAGGGAGAGGAAAAAGGTTTAAGCAGTAGTTTAAATCGGTCACTTTAGTTACGTTAGGTTGTCTGTCAGGGAGTAAGAAAGAGGGAGTTAGTCTAGTTAGCTTAGTTCATTTAGCTACTTTAGTTAAATATGTCTATGAAGGAGGTAGAAAGAGCAGAGACTGAAGTTAGTTTGATCCGGCTAAGTTGAATACTCACGCCAGGGAATGAGTGAGAGGAAAAGCGTATTATAAGATTTGGTTCGTTTATTTAGCTCAGTTTGGTTAGTCTTATTTCACGGATCCAGGAATGTGTGTGTCAGGGAGTGAGGGAGAGCAAAAGGGTTATCAGAAATTAGCCGAGTTAGTTTAGTTAGGTTATTTATTTCCTTGGTTAGTTTAGCCACATATCTCTGTCAGATGGTTCAGGGAGATACGTCAGTCAGTAAGTGAACCATTTTTTTCTATTAATATCTAAGTAAAGGAGATTTTTTTTTTATTAGTAGTAGAAAATTCTCTCTCTGTCTCTCTCTCTCTCTCTCTCTCTCTCTCTCTCTCTCTCTCTCTCATAAATCACATTCGCTCAAGGATAAAAACCACCTTTTCTCTCCCTTCTATTCCTTTCTCCTCCATTAATAATCGTGCCGTGTTCCCCTCCACACCTCCCCTACATTCCTTCCTTTCCCTCTCCATCCCTCTCTGCATTCCTTCCTCTCGCCGCCTATCCTTTTTATCAATTCCTCTTTCCCTTCCCCTGTTCTGTCTACCTATATCCATAATTATACCACCATTCCTCTCTCTCTCTCTCTCTCTCTCTCTCTCTCTCTCTCTCTCTCTCTCTCTCTCTCTCTCTCTCTCTCACTCCTCAACCATCACATTTCCACGTAAACTTTCCCCTAACCTCTTATTTTCCTCTATTTTCTTTCCCACCCTTCCTCCCTTCCTCCTTCCTTACCTTCCTCCCTCTCTATGCATCCCTGTTTCCTCGCCCCACCTTCCCCTTTCCCCTCCCATCACGTTTCGCAATGTTTCAGTCTGGCGATAGGGGAAAACACAGCAACCCTGACATTTTTGGGTGCTGGGAAAATGCACTTCATATTCTTCGAGTGCAACAAGAACCGACATAAAAAAAAATGCTAATGGCGGTGACGGTAAGAAGTTTTGGATGGTGAGGTTGAAAAATGTAGATAAAGAACGTAGCGAAACGATTTTTTTTTTTTTCCCTTTTTATTTTTATTCAAGGTTACTTCCATGGCTTTTGTGTTTTGATGGATGGAAAACGAGGGTAGAGAGAGAGAGAGAGAGAGAGAGGGCGCAGGAGAGCGAGCGAGCGAGAGAGAGAGAGAGAGAGAGAGAGAGAGAGAGAGAGAGAGAGAGAGAGAGAGAGAGAGAGAGAGAGAGAGATTTTACTAACACCTCATCCCCTTCTATAAATTCTTACAACATAACTACTACCTCTCGTAAATCGCGCACGCCCACACACACACACACACACACACACACACACACACACACACACACACACACACACACACAAACCCTAATACCAGCCAATTTATAAACATGTCGCCACACCCTCTCCAATACACCACCACCACCACCACCACCACCACCACAATCATTAACACTAATAACCTCGCTCCCTCTCCTTCTCCCTCTCCCCCTCTCCCTCTCCCTCTCTCTGCCACTAACCCAGTAAGCCAAAAAGCTCTTCCTGGGTGACCTACTCTTGAAAATTCTTGAAAGGGAGAAAGGATAGAGGAAATAATTAAGGTCATTAAGTAGTAAATAATGAAAGTAGTAATTAGAGAGAAAGGGAGAGAAAATTAGGGTTACAGGGCAATTGAGGAAGAGAGGAAGTGAATTTAGGAAGAGGGAAAAGTAAAGGAAAACACGAAAGAGTAAATAATGTGAGTGGCCAGCTACGTTAGGTCAGGTTAGGTTAGGTTAGGTAAGGTAAAGTAAGGTTAGGTTAGGTTAGATTAGGTGAGATTAGGTTAGGTTAGGTTAAGTTAAATTAGGTTAGATTAAGTTAAATTAGGTAAGGTAAGGTTAGGTTAGGTTAGGTTAGGTTAGGTTAGGTTAGGTTAGGTTAGGTGAGATTAGGTTAGGTTAGGTTAAGTTAAATTAGGTTAGGTTAGGTTAGGTTAGGTTAGGTTAGGTTAGGTTAGGTTAGGTTAAATTAGGTTAGGTTAGGTTAGGTTAGGTGAGATTAGGTTAGGTTAGGTTAAGTTAAATTAGGTTAGGTTAGGTTAGGTTAGGTTAGGGTAAGGTTAGGTTAGGTTAGGTTAGGTTAGGTTAGGTTAGGTTAGGTTAGGTTAGGTTAGGTTAGGTTAGATTAGGTTAGGTTAGGTTAAGTTAAATTAGGTTAGGTTAGGTTAGGTTAGGTTAGGTTAGGTTAGGTTAAGTTAAATTAGGTTAGGTTAGGTTAGGTTAGGTTAGGTTAGCTTAGGGTAAGGTTAGGTTAGGTTAGGTTAGGTTAGGTTAGCTTAGGTTAGGTTAGGTTAGGTTAGGTTAGGTTAGGTTAGGAATTCGAAAAGGAGAGAAAGAATGTGGCATCTCTGTGACACTTTTCTTGTTTCCTTTTTCCACTCAGGTTTTCGTTTTCCTTCTCTTGTCTATTTCCTTCGCTCTCCATTAATGTGTTGCTTATCTCAGTTCTTTGTCCATTTTCTCTTTCTTAATATCCTCCACAGTTTCTTTTTCCTGTTATTATCTTATTCATTCCCTATTCTCATATTTCGTTAAGCTTTTGTCTTTTCACCAGTTATTTCACTTTCGTAGCTTTGCATTCCATTTACATTTCCTCTCACGCCTTCCTTTATCTAATTACTTCCTGTTTCCTTCATCCTTTTTCTTATTTCCAGGTTTTCGTCTTTATCAAGTTAATTTCCTCTCGTGCCTTCTTTTATCCAAGTGTTTTTGTCCCTCCATCAGTATTTATCTTTCTTAATTTCCCTTCACGCCTTCTTTCATCCAATTTCTTCCTGTTTCCTTATCCTTTCCTTCCTTCCAAGTGTTTTTGTCTCTCCATCAAGTATTTCTCTTTTCTTAATTTCCTCTTATTTCTTCTTTAACCTAATTCCTTCCTATCTCCTTCACTCTTTCCTTATCTGAAAGAACTCGTCTGTCAAATATTTTTTTTTTCTTAATTTCTTCACCTTTTCTTTCTCTTGTTCAGTTCCTTCCTGTTTCCTTCATTCTTTCCATATTTCTAAGTGTTCTAAATCTAAATGTTCTTTGTTAATTTTCCCCTTGGCTTCCTCCTCTCCCTCTCTTCCTCCCCCATCGTGTACGTCACCACACAGTAACACACACCTTAGTCATTCACGAGTTCCCCTCCTAATAAAACCTCACCACCTCCGCATTCTTTTCTTTATGGTGCTGGTGATGGTAGTGCTGGTGGTGGTGGTGATGGTGGTGGTGGTGCTGGTGGTGGTGGTGCTGATGGTGATGGTCTTCTCTCTCTCTAGCTCTTCCTTCTACCACCTCCCCTACATAGCACAACACTGATTTAAGAATATAGTACGAGTGTTTCTCTTATCAGACACGTACAGACTCTCTCTCTCTCTCTCTCTCTCTCTCTCTCTCTCTCTCTCTCTCTCTCTCTCTCTCTCTCTCAACAGGGTAATTATCACGAGTTGAATCCTTCTTATGACCTCCAAACCCTTCCTTTATATTGCAACTCCTCGGCGTGAGTCATAGGAGGAGGAGGAGGAGGAGGAGGAGGAGGAGGAGGAGGAGGAGGAGGAGGAGGAGGATGCATAACGTATTAGGAAAACAGGTAACAATCATAAGAAAGCAAAACGAGTCAATCCAAGGCGAGCAGGACCATTACCTGACAATACGACACCCATTCCTTACTAGAAGTGCCTCGTGGTGTCTCGTTTTGCTCTGTTCATTTGTTATGTTGATTCATTTTTTCTTCTGTTTTATGTTCTTGGGGTTTTTCTATTCTTTCTTTTTTTTTTTTTGGTTTTTATTAACTTTTTTTTATTTCTAGTTGTTATTCGTTAGATTTTTCTTCTTTTTCTTCCTTGAATTTGTTTTGTTTATTTGTTATATTGATTCATTTTTTCTTCTATTTTTTCTTACATTTTTTTCATTTTTTTCTTTTGGTCTTTTTCTTCGTTGTTGTTTTTTTGTTCTATTTATTTTGTCATATCGATTTCTTTCTTTTTCCTTGTGTTATTGTTCATTTTCCTTTATTTTTTTCAGTTTTATTTATTTTTTTTCTTCTCTCATTGTTATTTGTTGCTTTTATCCTTTTTTCTTCTTTTCTATATGTTTTTCTTAGTTTTACTCCAGTTTTATTTATATCATTCTTTCCCTTTATTTCCTTATTCATTTTTCTTCTTTTATTTCATATCTACATTTCTTTCTCTCTCACTTATTTAACCTATTCTAATTTCCCTCCTTTTCATCTTCCGAGTTTCCTTAATCCTTCACGACTTTGACTTTCCATATCTTTTCCTTTATTTCATCGCTACATTTCATCCTTTCTCTCTCATCTAACAATTCTAACTAGTTTTTTTTCTTTTCCTTTCACTATTTTTCTTGATACTACACGAATTTTCTTGCTTTTTATTCTCCTATTCCATTACTATATTTCATCCTTTTCCTTCCTTTATTTCTTTTATTATTTTTTTACATTTCATTACAATACAGCTGTTCCTCTCACTAACCATGCTGTGACTAGTTTCTTTCATTTTCTTTATTCAATTAGTTTTCTTATTGTTTTTCTTCCATTCCGTTACTACACTTCGTCCTTTTTCCCTCACCTAACCTAACCTAACTTAACCAATTCTAATTAGTTTCTTTCCCTTTTATTTCAGTTTTCTTATTAATTTTCTTCTATCTTATTACTCTACTCCTTTTCACTATACCTAACCTAACCTAACCAGTTTCTCTCCCTTCTATTTAGTTAGTTTTCTTATTTATTTTCTACTTATTTTTACAATGCAGGCTTTTTTTTTCACTTACAGGTTAAAGGAGGTATTTTTCATTACTATACTCCTTTTTTTCACTTACCTAACTGACTCTAACCTAACTTAACCTCGCCTGCTGAGCCTCCTAATGGCGAACAAGGACCAGTAAATCTCAATGAAGTAGTTACAATTCCACGGCCATAAATTCTTAACCTAAATCCCGGTTGCGTCATAGGAATGTGTAGAAAACGGAGATCAGGCGCGGTTTGAGAGGTGTTGCTTGGGTGTTACAACTTAAATTACGTATACTTGATGTTTATAGTTTGAGTTATTGTAGGTCTCTCTCTCTCTCTCTCTCTCTCTCTCTCTCTCTCTCTCTCTCTCTCTCTCTCTGCACTACGCACACAACTAGGTTACGAAGCCTCCGCCCAATAACAGGTCCCAACGCCCACACCTGCCCGGCAACACACACACACACACACACACACACACACACGTAAAAGTCCCACTCACATTACCTCCATCAGTCTCTCTTATCGAAACTAAAGCAGGAAGGTTAAATATAAAGCATAGGCATTCCTTCCTCCTCTTCCCCCTCTTCCTCTTCCCCGAGTCCTAACTAACACAAAGGAACACAAAGAAATATCAAGCACCAGCAGGTCTTTTGACTCTTTTGAGGGTGCTTGGGTTTCTTTGGCTACTGTGATGGAAGGAGATCTAGACCAGTTGATTATAGACTTTTTTCCTACATTCAGTTTAATAGTAATCGTGGTAATGGTAGTAGTGGTGGTGGTGGTGGTGGTGGTGGTGGTGGTGGTGGTGGTGGTAGTAGTAGTAGTAGTAGTAGTAGTAGTAGTAGTAGTAGTAGTAGTAGTAGTAGTAGTAGTAGTAGTAGTAGTAGTAGTAGTTTCGATATCGTACGTGTTTTCTCTCAGTCAAGCAATATTAAGGTACTGCATCTACTAATTCTAAGGTATAACAGTTCAACATGTCATTCATTTCACCATTATCATCATCATCATCATCACCAGCATCATCATCATCATCATCTTCACACTATCATTATCTTCAACAAATCCAGTACAAAACCAAAACTTTCTTCCCCCCAGTCTTCTCCACGCCAACCCAGCTACATGTAACTCTCTACTTACTTCTTTACCTCACTCACTACTTGGAGATCCGTGTTCCCTTCAACTCCGCTCTACGTCAAATGGCCACGTTATGTTGTACACTAATCACCTTTAACCTTTACAGAGTTACTTCACTACCTTCGTTTTTTTTTTTTTTTTATGTCTCTTTTTTGCACGTTGACTTGTCCCTGCACGAAAGTTGTCCACTCATCCCTTCTCCATCTTCCACCCTGTCTACTTCGTTCGTTCTCTTGTTCTCTCTTTTTACTCGTCTCTTTTAAATACTACGACTTTATTCTGCTATTTCCTTCCCTGTGATTGATAAGGGTTGCGTTTCGGTTATCATTTTATCAATAACTAGAATTTTTTTTTTTTTTTTAGTCTTTCCATCAACTGTCCTTCCTTCTAATGTCTCCCAAAATCCTTCAGTTATCCATGATGTGTCCTTCCTTCAACTATCTCTCCTTCACCTGTTCCTCTATCAAGCATCTATTTATCAACTGTTCCTCCATCAAATACCCTTCCTTAACTACTCTTCCTTCAGCTTGTCCTCTATCACCTCTCCTTTAATCCATCGCACCCGTACCTTCTCTCTCATCTGTCTCTGCTGCCAATAAACCTTGTCATCGAATTATCACCCTTTCATCCCCTCTTCCTTCCACCTTCTCCCGATCCCTTCTCAGCCTCATTAAGTCCTTCTTACACCCTCACAATTACACCCTACGTATATAAACACCTGCCTCACTCCTGCCTTCCCCTACGCCCGCCTATACACAGCAGGGGGCCTACTCTATCACCCCTTCCTCAGGCTTGATAAACGAGACGGACGGAGAATAATAATGAGCACTATGAAAGAAGGCGTGTTGTGTCTGTCCCCCGCGGTCCTTCCTGCTTCTGAACCTTCAAGGACTGCCAGGGTTCGGTTGTGGTTCACTGAAGTGTTCTTCCTTCAGTAAATTAAGAACCGCACCTGTTGTTCTGTGTGGATTCCGTTCCGCGATTAAGAAGTTTGTGGTGTGGAAAATTGTTGTGGTGCTTATTTAGTGTTTCTTGAAGGTGTTTCGTTGGTTTGTTTTTTTGTGGATTGTGAAGGTGGGACGATTGAAGCATGGTGTGTGTGTGTGTGTGTGTGTGTGTGTGTGTGTGTGTGTGTGTGTGTGTGTGTGTTGCGTGCTTTTTTTTGTGGTGGTGGTAGTAGTGATTGTGTGGTGTTCATTTGGTGTTTCTTGAAGGTGTTTCGTCGTTTTGTTCCTTGTGAATTTTGTCATTTGTGAAGGTGAGGAGATTGGAAAGCATGGAGTGTGTGTGTGTGTGTGTGTGTGTGTGTGTGTGTGTGTGTGTGTGTGTGTGGTACGCTGGTTTAGTTTTTTGTTGTTGGTGGTGGTGTTGGTGGTAGTGGCAATGGTGGTGTTCTCTTCTTGTTCTTATAATTGTTTTCTCCATTTTCTCGCTTCATTTCTTCTTCTTTTTCTTCGTGTTGTTGGTGGTACTTGTAGTGGTGGTGGTGGTGGTGGTGGTGGTGGTGGTGGTGGTGGTGGTGTTCTCTTCTTGTTCTTATAATTGTTTTCTCCATTTCTTCGCTTCTTTTCTTTTCTTTTCCCTCTTGTTGTTGGTGGTGGTGGTGATGGTGATAGTGTTGGTGGTGGTGGTGAAGGTGATAGTGTTGGTGGTGCTTTTTTCTTGTTCTAATGATTATTTTCTCCAATTTCTCGCTCCCATTTTCTCTTCTGTTCCTTTTTATTCACACCTAACTCTCAACACTGACGCAACACAACGCTCTCTCTTTTAGTTGCAAGTCCTACGTATCTATTTAATTAGTCACGATTTTCTACCCGACATGAGTCTACAAGGAAGGGACCGCTAGATGGACTTGAGAGCCGAAACGAGGAAGGAAAAGGAAGGTACTCGCGTCATCTTGCATTCAGAAGTGTTCAGATTCCACACACAGCTCTTGTTCAGTACCGCGACACGTTTTCATATTCATTCTGCTCACTGTTTGGTGATTTTACATAGCTTCAGAAACTCATTTGGGGATTAAAATAGTGAAGACTCTGGCCATTAATCTTCTGACCTCCAAAGACCCTTCCTAATGTAAATAACATCGTCTAATCATATCCAAAACTCTTGATAAAAATGTGTCCCAGTACTGAAAGGGTTAAGGAAAGTGAAGGGAACAAAAGGTCTGATTTTTTTTTTTTTCATTTTCCTTTTTTTCTTTTTTTTTTGCCTTGAGGACTCGTTAAGAGAATAAAAGTTTTAAAAAAGTGTGTGGTTCTTTCCTCCAACAAAAGAAAAAATAATAAAGTTCGCGACTCTGGTTTCAGTGTTTCGATACTCATATTCTGAAGTGAAACAGCTCAAACCACAAAAATCTCACAGAATGTAATGGTTACTTTGCACGAAACAATAAGAGACAATGACCGAAAGATCCCCCCAAAAGAAAAAGCATAGGAATCTGATGAATGTATATTGGTTACCTCAGACGAAACAAGAAGAAGCAGTGACCGAAGGATAGCGAGAAGGACCTTTACCTCGTGAGTCACTCCTCAGGAAGAAACTATGGCTAGTATTCCTATAACACTTCTACGCTTCCCTCCATTATTTCAAAAGGCTTAATTTAAATATACACGAGTTTCTTAAGATGTTTTTGCGGTTCTAGAGGCAGAGAGTCGAAATTTCTACGTTATTAACTGGAGAAACACTCTTGAAAACCCCAGCTAAATATTTCTGTGGTCTTGGAAAATAGTGGTGGTGAGAGAGCAAAGCGTTTCTGAGTAAGGAACTATGAGGGAGGAATGTGGCGCCGCTAGGACAGTGATGTAATTAGGGCTCAGACACGCTTGCCTCCAGGGGCGTCACGAGTTGGAGGAGCAACTGAGGAACGTAACAGATCTTTAGCAGCTGATATACATTACGTGTGTGTGTGTGTGTGTGTGTGTGTGTGTGTGTGTGTGTGTGTGTTGATTTTTTTTCGTTTTAGGTTTTATTTCCTTCATATATATCAATTGATAACATTATTTCTTTTTGCTTGTTTTATTTGCTTGCTGTTGTCATTTTTATCTTGTTCTTTTTTTTTCTTTCTTTTCTTTTTTGTTGCTTCTTCTCTCCTTTATTTTCCTCCTCCTCATTTTTTTCTTCTTCTAATTCTTCATCATCCTCATTTTGCATTTGTTTTTATGTTTGTTCTCTCTCTCTCTCTCTCTCTCTCTCTCTCTCTCTCTCTCTCTCTCTCTCTCTCTCTCTCTCTCTCTCTCTCTCTCTCTCTCTGCTTCATTCACACGTAAACATTCCCTCACTTCCTTACCATTGAGTGACCGCCAGAGGAACACAACCAGCGAGACATAACACAAAGCCGCAAGCCAAACAAAACACACACAACGCCACCAACAGAACCAAGAAATAACACAACGTCACAAATCAATCGAAGAACACGAAAACACTGAAAGAACTAGAGTGAAGGATTGGTCTTGCCTTCTCTCGGGTCTTTGTTTACCCAAGACGAGGAGCGAAACCAGGTGACCGAGTGACAACGCTAATCTTGAACAATGACGCCGCCGGGCAACAGATGGCGCTGACTGAGGCTCCCTAGAATTTGTCACAGCTTCCTTTCCGGGTAGACAATGAGACAGGGCAAAGGGAGACAGGCGACGTAGCAGCCACTCCTCTCCCTGGTTTCACTCCCTCCTCCTGTTGCTGTCTCAAAGCTTCTCTCTCACTCTGTTATTCTCTTCTCTTACTTCTTTCATTTCTCTTTTGTTTCTATATTTTTCAATCTTGTCACTTCCTCTGTTCATTATTCCATGGTTCCCACTTTCATTCTTTCTTTTCTCTTCTTTTCCAGCTTCTGTTTCTTTCTCCCTTTCTCTCTTTTTATATCTGGTTTTCTTTTATTTTTTTACTTCCTTTTTCTTTCTTCTATTTCTTCTTTCCTCCTAGCTCATTTTCTCTTTTCTAAATCCCTTCATCCTTCTTCCGTTTCCGTTTCTCCTTTCTTCTCTCTTCCATTTATCTTATACCTTGCCACTCCCTTCTCTTATCTCTCGCTTATTCCTTCTCTCTCCTTGTCATTCTCTTCTTTCCTCTCTGTCTTTTCTTCCTACCTGGCACTCCCTTTTTCCTCCTCCTCTCTTCTCTCTCTCTCTCTCTCTCTCTCTCTCTCTCTCTCTCTCTCTCTCTCTCTCTCTCCTTTCCAATCTTTCAACATGTCTCTCTGTCTTCCCATCCTTCTCTTCCTTCTTTCCTTCCCTCCTTTCTTTCCTCCTTTTCCTTGTTTTTTTTTCTTCCGTCCAATCCATTTCAAGAGAGAGAGAGAGAGAGAGAGAGAGAGAGAATTAGTTTAGAGAAATAAGAAACAATTCGGAGCTTCGAGATAATGAAAAGATAACGTTTATGTGAAAAGGAACCTAATAAAAAACAAATGAATTTCTTGATGCTTATCTTGGTACACAATCCTCTCTCTCTCTCTCTCTCTCTCTCTCTCTCTCTCTCTCTCTCTCTCTCTCTCTCTCTCTCTCTCTCTCTCTCTCTCTTGAAAAATAAGTACAAGAAGACGAAAGGGATAAGAATGATAGATGGAGTGAGAGATAGAGGGAGAGGGAGCGAGAGAGGGAGAGAGGGAGAGGTAGGGGAGAGATAATGTAAAGAAAGGAAGAATGGAGGGAGGGAGGCTAGGAGAGAAGGGAGAGGCAAGGAGAGGAATGCTATGAGGGAGGAAGAAAGACAAGAGGAGGATGAGAGAGAGAGAGAGAGAGAGAGAGAGAGAGAGAGAGAGAGAGAGAGAGAGAGAGAGAGAGGGAGAGAAGGAGAGGGAGAGGGTGTGAGAGGAGGATTCGCCGACCTCGATGACCCTGGGGAACACACAGAGGCCCGGAAGTAAGGTGTGGCGGAGTCCAGACACACCTGTAAACACTCACACACTCTCACACTTTCACACACTCTCCCACACCTGTTTGAACCTTTCCCCTCGTAAACACTTGTAACCAAACTACCACAAACGCCTCACTCTTTCTATTTTTTTCTCTTTTTTCTTTTTTTTGCTTCCTATCATACCTGCGCTGGTTCACCTGTAATTACTTCTAAGCTACACCTGTTTGCACTGAGTCATTGGGGAACTTTTAAAAGGAGATAGATTAATTTATCGATGAAGTGAGAATAGATTTCAGTTCATTCCTTTCTCTCTCTCTCTCTCTCTCTCTCTCTCTCTCTCTCTCTCTCTCTCTCTCTCTCTCTCTCTCTCTCTCTCTCTCTCTCTCTCTCTCTCTCTCTCTTAGTTTTCCCAGTCACTCTTTCTTTCCACTTTTCTCTCACCTCACTCATTATCTGCGTGTGTGTGTGTGTGTGTGTGTGTGTGTGTGTGTGTGTGTGTGTGTGTGTGTGTGTGTGTGTGTGTGTGTGTGTGTGTGTGTGTGTGTGTTCACGAAGCCATAAAACTACTACATCGCATCTATTGCCAACTGGAATGTAATGACTACTATTACAGCTACAACTACTGCTACTATTACTACGAGCACCATGTATACATAGCTTTCTTTTTTTTACGACCTCTCTCTCTCTCTCTCTCTCTCTCTCTCTCTCTCTCTCTCTCTCTTCAGTGGTAAAAACTGTCCCAAAATTTTTACCTCCTTTAGAGTTCCATAAGGTTTATATTTAGGTCTCTCTCTCTCTCTCTCTCTCTCTCTCTCTCTCTCTCTCTCTCTCTCTTTAATGACAGTAAACGCATACAAATTGTCTCTTCTCACTCCGCTCGGTAAAAATTCCTGATTGCAATTTTTTTTACTCCCAGCGTTGGAAAAAGAAACCGGTTTTTACTCCTCCCTTAACCCTGACATTGTACCGCAGGAGGAGGAGGAGGAGGAGGAGGAGGAGGAGGAGGAGGAGGAGGAGGAGGAGGAGGAGGGCGCTATGAAGAAGGGAATGTTTCTTACAAGGAAGGGAAAGAGGTCAGAGAAGGAGAGAGGAAGAAGGAAGAAGAAGGAAAGGAGAAATAAAGATAAGGAAGGAAGGGGAGGGAAAGAAGATAACGAAAGAAGGAACGAGAAAGATAAGGAGACAAAGATAAGGAAGAAGAGACAGTGAAAAGTAAGGGAGAAGAAATGAAAAGAATGATACAATTAAAGGAAGGGAGAAGAAAAGAATGAATTAGATAAAGATATAGGAAAAAGGGGAATAGATAAAAAAGGATGAAGAAGAAGAAGAAGAAGAAGAAGAAGAAGAAGATGATGATGATGATGATGATGATGATGATGATGATGAAGAAATAGAAGAAGAGGAGGAGGAGGAGGCAGAGGTGGTGGAGGAGGAGAAGAGGGAAAGCTGATAAGAATACCCAGCCTTTCTCTTCCGCCTTATTCAAACCTGCCTTATAATTACCCTTTCCTTATCTCATTTACCTTTCCTCTTCTCTAACCCCAACCTTATCACTCTCTTCTCCTTCTTCATCTTCTTCTTCTTCTTCTTCTTCTTCTTCTTCTTCTTCTTCTTCTTCTATCCAACATTGCTTCTAGTACAACTCATCCTTCCTTTGTGTTCCTTTGTGTTTCTCCCAGCCAGTAATGAATGAAGAGGCCATGAATGAATGTAGTAACGCTGCTTGGTTGTCCCTCATCCGTGGCCCTGGGGGGGAGGTAATGTTCCCTTAAAGGCCCCCGGGGTACTACTGACCTTACCCTGCCGACAGAGGTGACTCCCACCCTTGCCACGACCCCTCTCACCCCTCACTCTCACTCTCTCACCCTCTCACCCTCTCACACTACACCCTCCCTCTCGTCACCCCGCACGTCTCATCCTCCCACTGACAGGAAGTTCACACACACACACACACACACACACACACACACACACACACACACACACACACACACTAATAATAACACTAATAATAAGAAGAAGAAGAAGAAGAAGAAGAAGAAGAAGAAGAAGAAGAAGAAGAAGAAGTATATAAACAATTGAATAAGAATATATCAAATAGAAATGTCTAATTATGAAATGTTGAAAAAATAAAGAAAATATATACCAGTTTTTAAGTAGGAAAAGAGAGAGAGAGAGAGAGAGAGAGAGAGAGAGAGAGAGAGAGAGAGAGAGAGAGAGAGAGAGAGAGAGAGCAAAGACATGAAAGATAATATCATACAAGGACTTTCAAAGGCAAATAACCCTTCCAGCCCTAATGCTTACAAAAAAAAAGAAAAAAAAACAATGTCCACACAGACCAGCCCTGGGAAGAGGAGGAGGAGGAGGAGGTAGTGGAGGAGGAGGAGGAGGGGGGGAAGAGGAGGAGGAGGGGGAAGAGGAGAAGGAGGCAGAAGAATACTAATGAAAGAATACTCATGAAATGTTAATTGTTGTGAATTAAAATGTATCTCAACCACTTTTGGAGAGAGAGAGAGAGAGAGAGAGAGAGAGAGAGAGAGAGAGAGAGAGAGAGAGAGAGAGAATGAACCCTACAACCCAATGAACGCGATAGCCCTCTCCACTGACGCCTCTCGCTCGTCATTTCACATAACATCTGCCCACACGTGACTGTTGGAGAAGAAAGAGAGCAGTTTGAGAGTAAAAGGAAGGCAGAAAGTTAAGATCCTCACCAGACTTTAACTAATTCATTACTGGGACGCTTTTCTACCATGAGTTTGGGTGTGATTAGACGATTTTATTTACATTATGTCTATGGAGGTCAAAAGATGAACCCCTTGAGTACTATGACGCGTTTCCATATTCATTCTGCTTGCTATTTAGTGATTACATACAGTTTAAGACACTTATGCAGGGGATGAAAAATAGACTGGGCCATTATTCTTCCAACCTCCATAGACCTTTTCTAATGTCAATAAAATGGCCAAATCGTACCCAAATCTCAAGGTAAAATGCATCCCAGTATTAAAGGGGTTAATGGCCAGAGTCTTCACTATTTTAAGTTTCAACCCCCACATAAGTTTGTGAAGCTGTATAGAATCGTCTAATAGTAAGCAGAATGAATATGAAAACACGTCGTGGTAATGAAAGGGTTAAGCTGAGGTGACCGCCAGACATGATTAGACGATTTTACTTACATTACGAACAGTTTATGAAGGTCAGGAGATTAATGGCCAGAGTCTTCCCTATTTCAACTTTGACATGAGTTTCTGAAGCTGTAGAATGAATATGAAAACGCGTCCTGAAGGGGTTACTGAAGGGTACTGAAGGGGTTAAATTGGGATAACCCCCAGACAGTGGGAAAGAATGTTGCTGTCTGCTCTACCGGTGACTATGACTCTACATGTTTCCAGACCGCGACGCGAGCAAGGTGAACACTGAACACTGCCACAAAAAGACGCGGAAGAAATTATTGTCCTTCACTATATACGATGCGATGGAATTTAAAGGACTTTCTCTCTTTTTATAATTCTCTTTTCCCCTTCCCTTTTTTTTTTTTTTTCTTTCTTTTTCTCCTCCTCTCTTTTTTTTTTTTTGGTTCTTCTTCTTCTTCGGTTTTTCCAAACCTTGTACTTGTTTTCTTTATTCATTCTTTTCTTAATCATCGTTGTTCTTTTTCTCCTCCCTTCTCTATTTCTTTTCCTTCGTCTCAGCCTCCACCTGCCTTCTTTTAAAAATTGTGCCTTATAAGATATTTTCTAATCTTCCACGTATTCATTCCGATCAAAAGTATGGAATTTAAAGGATTTTCTGTCTTTTATAATTCTCTCTCTTTCTTCCCCTTGTCTTGTCTTCTACCTGCCTTCCCTATAAAAATTGTACCTTAGAAGACTTTTTAATCTTCTACGTATTCATTCCGCTCGAAAAGTATGGAATTTTAAGGATTTTCTCTCTTTCTCTCCATTTTCTCACCTTCCAGCTACCTTCCTCTTAAAAATTGTCCCTTATAAGACTCTTTTAATCTTCTACCTATTCATTCCACTCGAAAAAATTACCTAATTGACACATTCCTTCATTTCATTCCTGTCAGTCGCGTCTCCTCGCATTGTGTCGCCAGGCCTGAAACTCTCTGGAATCTTCATTAAGGACTAATTTCAAAGGTCAAAGAGATGATTACTCCGGTTCTCGAGTGTGTTTTCTCCCACTGGTGCTGCGGGACACATATTAATCTATCGCTACAATCACGGAAACGCCCTTGAAGACTTTACCTTCCACCACATGAGACGCAGAAATGTTTGAGAATGTGAACCTCAGTCTGGTGGACACAGGAGCTCATCAGGGGAGTGATGTCATATACTACACAGTGAGGAATTTTTAAACTTAGGTTAGTTTAGGTTAGGTTAGGTTAGCCAAATGATGCTAACAAAAATACACGAACTACAGCTAACAATACTGGCACCGTTAGGTTAGGTTAGGTTAGGTTAGGTCAGGTAAGCCAAAGAAAAACTGAAACATAATCATATTCTACACAATGAGGAATTTTGAAGTCGTGAAGCCAATTAAACCAGAACTAACAATGCTGATCAATAATACGCAAACTAGAACTAAAAATACTACAACTATATATAAAAAGGAAAAAAGAGATACGGCGCAGAAGTGTTTCAGAATATGGGCCTTCTTGCACGTATACCCTCACTGTTTAAATACTCGCTGAAACTCCTCCCCGACTCACGATCTCCTTGTTTGCACTCACTTCACGCCGCTTCGCTTGTAAATATTTGTCCGGATGATCATTTAATATTTTCTTCCCCATGATACTCGAAGGTTAAATAAAAATGTTGGAACTTGTAAGGGAATTATTATCATTCTCTCTCTCTCTCTCTCTCTCTCTCTCTCTCTCTCTCTCTCTCTCTCTCTCTCTCTCTCTGGATCACTAGTTTTTTTCTTGATCGAGTTCCAGTAATTCTTTAAATCACTCATCTTGTTTTTTTCTAATATTCACTCAATCAATACTTCACATAGATCCCAAAATGAATAAAAGAAACCTTCACAAGTTACGCAGATTAACCTCTTCAGTACTAAGACACGTTTTCATATTCATTCTGCTTACTATTTGATGATTTTATACAGCTTCAGAAACTTATGTAGGGGACTAAAATAATGAAGACTCTGGTTATTAATCTTCTGACCTTCATAGGCCCTTTGTAATGCAACTAAAATTGTCTAATAATATCCAAAACTCATGAAAAAGATGTGTCCTAGTATTGAAGTGGTTAAAGTTAACTAAGACACAGTAATGAGGTATACAGAAAACACACGTTCAACGCCTTAATTACAAAAAAAAAAAAACACCACAAACTTAACTGTATCACAAACGCTACACGATACGCGGGAAATACCAAAGAGCAAAGCCGAGCCACTGAAAGACCTAATACAAGAAGCGTTTCAATAATAAACTACACGATAAACAAAACATCTATTACCGATTCAATTTCACGGCTCATTTTCTCACACAGCCGTTTAGTGATACGTTCCTCCTTTAACTCGAACCATTCTGCCAATATTGTTATGAGATAATTGTAGCATCAACACTGAAAGACTGCACGGCACCCTCTCTGCTTCTTGATTTGATTGTGTTTATGATGAGTCAGAGGTAAGAGAGAGAGAGAGAGAGAGAGAGAGAGAGAGAGAGAGAGAAAGACGGTAACGAAGCGCAGACAAAGCACACACACACACACACACACACACACACACACACACACACACACAGATGAAAGACAAAGACACCCAATGAGACAAAGGGATTAGCAGGCAGACAGACAGACAGACAGTGAGACAAACAAGACAGACAGAGACAGATAGACCGACAAGGGGAGAGAAGCCAGACAGATCTCATACCCAGACAGACAGACAGACAGACAGGCCGCGACAATCAGACTAAGAAGAACAAATGAGCAAAAACACGAGGAATTATAAAAGAAACTAGTAAGAATATAAATACTGGGACAAAAAAATAGACGAAATCGTTAACATTTGACCGTTGGCTGCTGAGTAAGAGAGGGAGGGAGAGGGAGAGAGGGAGAGAGGGAGAGGTAGAGAGGGAAGGAGATACGTACAGGAAGGGAGGATAAGCAAGGGGAGGGTGGGGAGGAGTCTTACCAGAGAGAGAGAGAGAGAGAGAGAATGTATCGTGAGTCAACGGATCATAAACCTTTGTGAGCCAGATTGTGCGGGACAAGACTCTGCTAAACAACATGCACTAACTTCTGTAGTAGTAGTAGTAGTAGTAGTAGTAGAAGTAGCAGTAGTAACAACAATAGCAGTAGTAGCAGTAGCAGTAGCAGTAGTAACAACAGTAGTAGTAGTAGTAGTAGTAGTAGTAGTAGTAGTAGTAGTAGTAGCAGTAGCAGTAGCAATAGTAGTAGTAGTAATAGTAGCAGCAGCAGCAGTAGTAAAATTTGTAGTAATAGCAGTAGTAGACGAAACAAAACATAACCAAAAGAAGTAGAAATAATCAACACATTCTATTTAAAGCAAAACTAAAAGCACGAACCATAAAGCTCACAAGAGAATGAAGCCAAAGCCACCTTGGTCTTGCTGAAGCCAGACTGAGGCTCGTAAAGTGTCGTTCAGGACGCGAGTGAAAGTAAGGACGAACATTTTTTAAAAGATTTGGTCACGACTTCTGCATGTGGGAGGGAGGATGGGACAGGAGGAGGAGGAGGAGGAGAAGGATGAGGAGGAGGAGAGGAAGGAGGGAGAAGGAAAAAGACTGAGGGGAGGGGAAGAGGTAACGGAAGTAGGGGAATAGGGAATGGGGAATGATAGAAAGGAAATAGATAAAGTAAAAATAGGAAAGAGGAAATGAAGAAAAGACAAAACTGGTTAGTCAGGGAGGGAAATGAAACAAAGAGGGAAGGAGGAGAGAAGAGAGAAGAGAGTGAAGAGGAAGGGGTGTTGCCAAGGAGGAGGAGGAGGAGGAGGAGAAGTGATCAAAGGTGGTCACGCATTGGTGAGTTCTGGGAGGTCACAGAGGAAACATGTCACAGAAATTGGTGTCAAAGATATGAATGTGTGAGGGTCTGATGTGTTTCTCTCTCTCTCTCTCTCTCTCTCTCTCTCTCTCTCTCTCTCTCTCTCTCTCTCTCTCTCTCTCTCTCTCTCTCTATACTTACATCAAAGATAATATACAAGAGAAAACTGAGGAATAACTTAAACAAAGGTGAAAATAACTAAACTCCTCAAAGTATGTTCCTCTCAACCTCACTCTGAACACGAAGAATAACAAATTTCACAAGATAACGTCCAAGACTCAAAGATATCCCGATAGAAACTCGATCCTGAGAGGCTGAAATATTTTACATGATGGAGAGAGAAAAAAAAATGACGAAGAATTATTGTTCCTTCCTTCCTTCCTTCCTTCCTTCCTTCTATCTTTCCCTCTTTTCATACGATAGGTTTAGGCAGCCGTGATCCTTGGTGTGTGTGTGTGTGTGTGTGTGTGTGTGTGTGTGTGTGTGTGTGTGTGTGTGTGTGTGTGTGTGTGTGTGTGTGTGTGTGTGTGTCCAGTTTCCTTTCCTTCCTTACGAGCTTCATCATCACTTCAAACTTTACTATAAAAAAATAAGCTACTATTACTACTACTACTACTACTACTACTACTACTACTACTACTACTACTACCACTACTACCACTTACAATCCTCTTAGAAGGCCTGAAGGAGAACCAGGTGGGATTGTACGAGTAATACCTAAGAGAGCCTTCGGACAGGAATCATAAGCACACCGTAAGAGGAGCTGGTCAGAGCCTCCCTTACTTCCCGTCCCGATCCTTGCCTAGGAGAAACTATGCCTTGTGATTTAGAGTGAAATATTACCACTTCCCCCTTTTAAACACCGGATTCCTCTATGCTCGCCACTCCTTTGTCTGCGCACCGTCGGGAAAACAAGGCAGCAGAATCAGGCTCGGTAATGTGTGGTCGTGAAGTGGAATTATTGCGAGGTAAGTATCCATTAAGAGAGACCCGCGGTTGATTTAGTCCGAGTATCAATCATGATGTGATCTTGGTGCAGCTACAGTCAGTCATCCTTCCTCATGGCTTGGTTGTCTCCTTTAACTTAACCGCTTTAGTACCATGACGTTTTCATATATATTCTGGTTACTATTTAGTGATTTTACACAGATTAAGAAACGTTTGTGGGGATTAAAATAGTGAAGATTCTGTACATTAATCTTCTGATCTCCATAGACCCTCCCTGATGTAAGTAAAATCTTCTAATCATACCCAAAACTCAAAGTAAAAAGGCGTCCCAGTACTGAAGGGATTAAGCCAAAGGACTGTGTGTTGTGGTGAAGAGAAACACGAGGTGGGCTGGTGTTACTGATTTATCTAATGTATTGCTTTTCTCTTCTCTCTGCAGTGGTGAAGATAAACAGAAGATACAGCGGTAGCATTTAATCGTCTGTTTTTCTAGCTTTGTCTTCTCTAGAAAATGTATTGATGAAGATAAAGAAATGTTTGATAGAGTGGTAGTGCTTAATTATCTGATGTTTCGAAGACTGCAGAATACGCCTCAAGATAACATGCAGCTTAATGTCCTTCCTTGGCCCTTGGTGTTAAATAGAAAAAGAAAAGTACCTTGCTGCAAAATATTCAGAGGTTTATGTAATCACTGCTTAAATCCTTCTGAGTACGAAAAACCTCCAGTTGTAAAAGAGTTGCGTAAGTATCTCTAAAAGTGTCTCCGAGTGTCTCCAAGTGTGTCTGAGTGTCTCCAAGTGTCTCCAAGAGTTTCCAAGTGCTCTCTTCCCTCACACGAAAGGCAGATGGGATGACAAACTCCACACATCATTCAAATAACCATATGTAGCTGGAAGGGAAAGAAAAAAGTAGAGGCTATTACGCCTAACGGGATTCGTGGCCAACGGGATGCAATTGCAGATTCCCTCCACGAACTCACAACACAAATGGCATTTCTGTGAATCCTCCGTCATTCCACGGGACGTCCCTCAAGTGACGGACATTCACGACAGCCATAGAATTACTCGCCCAGCCTTCCCTCCGCCCTGTGACAGCCGCGTGGAATGTTACGCCCCCTCGCAGCGACATTTCTAGCTTGGTTTGGACGCGGGTCACGAGATAAAAATGAGAAATATGTTTAAGTTGATGAAAGGATTATGAAAGAACTTTTAACGGGTATATTGAGAAAAGTAAAAATGATATAAACGATACAAAAAAACAACACTGAACTCTCAAACATTTCCAGCTGAGGTGGCTAGAAATTAGAGACACACTTAAGCTGATGAAAGGGCGAATGCATAGAACACCTCACTAGTTGATGACGACTTTTGTTTGCGATTTTACTTTTAAGTGCACATAAATTATCTAGAAATTCACATTATCATCAGTAAATTTCTCCAGACGGCTTTTAAACGTGTGCTGAATTTGTTGTACTTTAATGATTCTCCGGTGAATGAACTAAGGCTGAGCGGTGGAGTTTCTCTGAAGTGTTAAATAAAACCAAACATTCTTAAATACGAAATTGCCGCTGGAAGTTGCAAATGTAGAGAGAGAGAGAGAGAGAGAGAGAGAGAGAGAGAGAGAGAGAGAGAGAGAGAGAGAGAGAGAGAGAGAAAGAAAGAAAGAAAGAAAGAGAGAGAGAGAGAGAGAGAGAGAGAGAGAGAGAGAGAGAGAGAGAGAGAGAGAGAGAGAGAGAGAGAGAGAGAGAGAGAGAGAGAGTCATACACACACACACACACACACACACACACCGTAGCTCAATGATAACGTCCTTGCCAGTCACTTAATAGGCTGAAGTTCGCGTTCCATTCATGTTCGCTGAGAAGGAAGTAAACCCTTTCCTCTCCTTCGTGACCAAGAGATTAGTGTCTATGGCGTGTACAAGATCTTGGCCTTGCCCATAGATAGCACTGTACACGTGAACGCTATGCTCTCTCTGGGAAAGTAACGTTAACCTCTTCAGTACCATGACGCGTTCCCATATTCATTCTGCTTACTATCTGGTGGCTTTATACAGGTTCAAAAGCTTATTTGGGAGATTAAAATAGTGAGGACTGTTGCCATTAGTTTTCTGACCTACATAGACCCTTTCTAATGTCAATAAAATGGTCTAATCGTACACAAATCTCAAGGTAAAAATGTGTACCAGTATTGAAGGAGTTAATGTTTCAACTTGAGTCCAAAACACTTATTTATATGCACTATTTCTTTTTTTTCTGTTTTGGATACGAGTGGTACAAGATCAGGTGTTGACAGGTGACGCCTCGACTTAATTGGCCTTCGCTCCATTACTCACACCTAACGGCACGGTATATCAGATGTTGCCCATAAGAAGAGGACCGTCGACTTAATTATATTTTTTTATTCACTTCTATCTCTATTTTCATTCCGTTAAATGTGAATTCTAAGCTCCAGTTCATCCGGATACAGATATTCGGTCCCTAAACGTGATTGCTCAGCTCTCATTTTCTATAATCTAAATTTTTTGTTCTTTATTCTTTTATGTGACCACAAAAAGTTAGGCTCCCATTCTCTTTTACCGCCACTTGAAAACTAAACATACGTATCCATTCTTTGAAAATTAGACCCAGTAAAGTCAAGTTCGGGGTGCAGTGAATGGGATTAATTAAGCGATTCTCCACTGCATCACTCAGACCGTCACTTTAGATATAATATACGTACTCTGCCGTTCCTTCAGTCCGTCTTTAAAAATCTAACAGTACACTAATCTTTCACATACTCCTATTTCTAAAGTTAGAGAAGCCATAGTGTTGGAACACATTTTTACCACGAGTTTTGGGTGTGTTTAGACAATTCTATTTACATTAGGAAGGGTCTATGGAGGTCAGAAAATTAATGGCCAGAGTCTTCACTATTTCAATCCCCACATAAGTTTCTGAAGCTGTATAAAATCGCCAAATAGTAAGCAGAATTTATATGAAAACACGTTCTGGTACTGAAGTAATTAATCCCTTCAATACTATATAGAACACATTTTTACCTTGAGATTTGCGTACGATTAGACCATTTTATTGAGATTAGGAAGGATCTATGGGGGTCAGAAGATTAATGGCCACAGTCTTCACTATTCTAATCCCCACATAAGCTTCTGAAGCTGTATAAAATCGCCAAATAAGCAGAATAAATATGATAACACGTCCTGATACTGAAGGGATTCAAATACATATCTCCCTCAGCCCGCGCATCACCCGGATCTATTCATCACAGAGGGCGTGGTGGTGCCTCGGCCATCACCCACCCAGCACACGAAGTTGGATGTGTATGAGTATTCACAAGCGAGACAAGGCTAAGTGACGAAGGAAATACTTGACTAGGTGTGATCTTGGCATGCTGGGCTCATATCCATTTCGTAATGTGAGGCGCGTGTCCATGTTAGTGCGTCAGACAAACTGGTACACAAGTCTTGCCTAGAGCTCGTGTTTTTAAATGCTTCGCTCTGAAAACTCGTCTACAAAGCCACTTGTGTTTAGTTGAGTTTGACTTCCCGGATTCCTCAACCCCTTCAGTACTGGGAAGCATTTTTACCTTGACTTTTTGGTGTGATTAGACCATTTTATTTACATTAGGAAAGGTTTATGGAGATCAGAACATTAATGGCCTGTTTTAATCTCCACGTAAGTTTCTGAATCTGTATAAGATCACCAAATAGTAAGCAGAATAAATATGAACACGTGTCCTGGTACTGAAGGGGTTAATGGGTTTTCTTTTTTTCACTGATGATGCACGACTCTTAAACTATTACAGCAACCTTGAGTATCCCAGCATCTTCCATTGGAGCTTGTTAAATGTGGTAGAGATAAGGTACTGAACGTTTAAGAAGGCATTCTGAGAGCTTTTATCTTGCATGTGCACTCTCTCTCTCTCTCTCTCTCTCTCTCTCTCTCTCTCTCTCTCTCTCTCTCTCTCTCTCTCTCTCAAACTGGTCACTCTTTTTTTCTTTCCTCTTCTCCCAGAACGAAACTTTTTGATGTGTAAATAATCAAGACATTCGTTCACTTCCAATTATTTTCACTAATGATTGAGTGTTTTCACTGTACGTCCTTACAGGAATGACTATTTTTTTCTTTCTCTTCACGTCTATTGGTCTATCTATCTATTTATCTATCTCTCTCTACGTCTACCCATTTATTTATCTATCTATCCCTTTTTATCCCTTTTTTTTGGGGGGAGGTGAGGGTTAACTCTCTCGGACCTGCAAGGAGACTGGAAACTAGATGAGGCTTTTTTTTCGTTTTATATTGCCCTTGGCCAGCTTTCCCCTCTTACATAATAAATATCTATCTATCTATCTATCTATCTATCAATCTATTCAACTTCCATCACAGATATTCGTACACAACAACAAACCAGCAGAAACAAAATGCCACAGCCTCCATCATCAGGCTCCCCGGCACAGGCTCACGTTTGCTGCTCCCTCACAGTTGCAAGTAAGTCTGTCGCTTCAATGTGGTGCACGAAAATCCTTTCCCTAAGGCGCCTCCTGCCATCCTCGCCTTGTCATTTCACACACCCGTGACGAAGAGACGCTCGAGAAGACTACAGAGAAAAAGAGAAGGTGGTAAAGAAGGCAGGGAAAAAAAAGAAAGGATGTAGGAGGAAAAATGAGAGGAAGGGAAGAAGGAGTATAGAAGGAGAGCGGGTGAGATGAAAGGAACATATTGATGTCATGTCACTGCAGGCAACATGTGGGATGACAGTGCAATACTTTCCCTTACCGATCGATGCACATCCCCGCCATTACTTCCTCCTCCTCCTCCTCCTCCTCCTCCTCCAAACATGTGTCCCTACCCTTCCCTCCCTCCTTCCCCTCCGACACCTGCTCATATTCCCATTCCCCTTACAAATATTTCTCTGTCCTTCATTCTACATTTTTTTATCCGTCTATTCTCTCCTACATGATTTTTTCTCCCTCTTCCTCTCGCGTCTTGTCCTTCTCTTCGTTCGTGTCTCGTCATATTGTGCTGTTCTGCCTTATCTCCCTCCGGTATCTCGTTGTCTTCCCTTTGTCCTATCTCAGCCTTCCGCCCCTTGTCCAACCCACCAGTCCGCCATCGCATCTTATAGAGTACGTGTTCTTAAATATTTCTACGCCTTATCTTCACTTCTAACAGGTTCTATTGGGAGTTTTACTAGTTTTCAAGGTTGTCTTCGTGATTCTAGTAATGGTTCGACAAGGATTTCGCATTATTGGTGAGATAAATAACCTGGAAAGCCTTTGAAAATTAGTCCTGATGAGAGAGAGTAGCGTTTCATAATACCATAGCTCATAATAAACGACTTGTTCTCTCATCATGACGATCAAAGGCAGAAGAAATGATAACCCGGTCTTTGCCATGCAGTGATGTAGAATCCCTGCTGATCTATCCCTGGAAGCATACAAACACCCTTGAAAACTCTTACACATTCCCGCAGAGCCTGTTCAGCGTGTTAAAAGTGCCTCAGAATTCAGTTTCCATGCAGTAATGTAGAATGTTTGTTGGTATATCCCTAGAAGCATGAAAACACCCTTGAAGACTTTTACAAATTCCCCTAAAGCCAACTCAGTGTGTTAAAAGTGCTTCAGAATACGGTTTCTATACAGTAATGTAGAATCTTTGTTGGTCTATCCCTAGAAGCATGAAACACCTTTGAAAACTTTTACACATTCCCTTGAAGACTATTTAGTGTGTTAAAACTCCTTCAGATTATCTGGTTTTCATGGAGCAATGTAAAATGCTTGTTGGTCTATCCCTGGAAGCATGAGAACACCCTTGAAAAACTCTTACAAATTCCCTAAAGCCTGTTCAGTATCTTAAAAGTGCTTTAGAATATGGTCTCAGTACTCGTCCCTCGCAAAACGCAACACAAATCAACACCATGCAACACAACGCACCTCCCCTATCCACTTGCCCGCGCCCGTCCGTAGCAGAGGAAGGACGGATGGTGATTTATATTCTCGGTCCACATCTCGCCTCAGGGACATGGGCAGGTAGCTCATGTAGTTTTGTCTCAGCACCGAGCGACCTTCAGCATCCCGTCCTCTGCGTGGGATGCCTGGTCTGGGCTTACCTTGGTCTCAGTCTTGGCATACACACACATGAACGTACCTACTCTACTCGTGGTGGGTTCATAAGATTGGTGTACGTTAAGAACCTTCAGGTGTGTTTTTATCGTTAGCATCGTTGTTCTGTCTATAAAAAGATGCGATTCAAGGCTAGGGTTAGGAGGATCAATAATTATGAGTATTGTTGTGTAACTTTAAATTTTTAGTATCCCAATAAAAATATACGAATAGTATGTTTAAATTTGTGCTGATTCTTGCTGATATTCCATTTGTGGAGGAGCGAGGCGAAGGAAAATAAGAGAAGACTGATGGTTCGCGTCTGACAAGTGTGTGTGTGTGTGTGTGTGTGTGTGTGTGTGTGTGTGTGTGTGTGTGTGTGTGCACTACTACTACTATTTCTACTACTATTACTACTACTATTACTACTACTACTACTACTACTACTACTACTACTACTAATAATAATAATAATAATAATAATAATAATAATAATTACTATTACTACTACTACTACTACTACTACTACTACTACTACTACTACTACTATTACTATTACTACTACTACTACTACTACTACTACTACTACTTTCACAATCATTACTACTACTACCATTACCACCACCACTTCACACACACACACACACACACACACACACACACACACAGCATATAGTAAACACGACGGGCAGCACAGGCAAGACGTTAAGTGGCTATGATGAAAGAAGGAAGGCAGCGAACTGAACCCTCATCCAACCACGCCATCAGAAGGACACGCGACTTATTAATACAATAACAAGAGCGTCAAGAAACCCCACGCTGCCTAGTATAGTCTTCGGCCTCGCCCTGTCGCGCAACACAACCACAGAGCCCTCTTCATCCCTCACTTCCCTCACTCCCTGTTAAGTCCAAATGGGAATGTATGAGTTTGCTGTTTCCAATTTTCACTCTTCCAAAAATCTTCTTTCGTGTGTGTATTGTTATTTTTGCTGCTATTATTGCTACTGTTATGGATGTTTGTTATAATTAATGTTTTTGTTGTTGTTATTGCTATTACTACTACTATTCTTTCAACAACAGCAACTATTACTATTATAACTACTATTGGTGCTGCTGCTACTGCTGCTACTGCTACAAACCATAACTCAGGAAGAAGAAAGAAAAACTATCGATCTTATTATTCAACAGCAACTATTACTATTATGACTACTATTGGTGCTGCTACTACTGCTGCTACTGCTACAAACCATAAATCAGGAAGAAGAAAAAAAAACTATCGAGCTTATTATTACTAGTATTTGCACTAATGATATAACTAATACTTATATAATTACTTTTGCTACTATTCTTATCACTTCTCTTACAGCTATAACTAGTTTTCTATAACTATTACTACTACTACTACTACTACTACTACTACCATCTCCGCCATCACTACCAAAGCACTTCACACCACAGCAAATAGCAAGTCAGCACACGGGACAGCAGGAGCACTCAGCCAGCACCAGGAAGCCCAGACCAGGAAGCTGAGGAATGGTGAAGCCGCGAGACAATTTGGCAGCCACCAGTACCCCGCCCACGTCCTGCCAGGTGCTGCGGGCGGCCGTGGGTGCGTCCCTATAGAACCCTCCCCTCCCTTTCCTCCTCTCTCCTGCGTCCTCCGTCTCTTCCTCCGGTACTCTCTCTCTCTCTCTCTCTCTCTCTCTCTCTCTCTCTCTCTCCCGAGCACTCAAAGCCGCTTATGCCAACTGGACTCTGATCTCTCTCCTTTAGTTAACTGTGTTCATTGCAATCTTTATCTCCTCTTCTACATTCCTGATTAGTGCACTTAACCTCTTCAGTACCAGGACGTGTTTCCACATTCATTCTGCTTACTATTTGGTGATTTTATACAGCTTCAGAAACTTATGTGGAGATCAAAATAGTGAAAAATCTGGTCATTAATGTTCTGACTTCCACAGATTCATCGTAATGTCAATAAAATCGTCTAATCGTACCCAAAAATCAAGGTAAAAATGTGTCCTAGTACTGAAGGAATTAAATGAGGAAATCCTTAAATACTTAAATCATGGGTTTTTCCTTCTGATTCTTGTCTTACTTTTTTTTCTGCTAACTGTTTATTGTGATTGTTCTACTCTATTATATTCCGCATGAATTAGCTCTGGAATCTGCCTTTTTTATTTGTCTACCATCCAATCATTCCTCTTTTTCTTCTTTTTTGTATTCTTGTCTGTCTTATATTCAAACAACAACAACAACAAAAAAAAACAACAACATTATTAACAACACCAAGAA
>NC_059273.1:8610000-8612500 GCF_017591435.1 Portunus trituberculatus
TGAAAGGATAAAACTATGCTGTCATTCTCTCTTCTTTCTCTTTCCTTGCATTATTTATTCATTTCTACAGAACTCTGAATAACAACAAAGGAAGATTATAGCGGTAAAAAATTTGAGTGGATGAAAATGCTAATGATTGCAATACTCGGCTGTAAACTAACAATATAACATTACTGTGATTCAGGCCCGTATTCAGAAATGCATTGTCCTCTCACCACGACTGTTTTCCAAGGCCTCAGGGATGATTAGCGAGGTTTTCAAGAGTGTTTCTCCAGTTATTAATGTACAAATCTTGTCAATCTGCTTCCACAACCGTAAAAACACCTTAAAAAAAACTCGTGTAAATTTAAATAATCCCTCTTGAAATAGTGGAGGAGGAGCACAAAAGTGTTTGAGAATAAAAGCCTAAGAGTTCGAATTACCACTGTACAAGCTTGCAATACTTGTAGGAATAAATAAACCAGGAAGAAATAACAGGCAAAAATACAAAAATATATACTGCAACTTTCCGGTGCAAGAAGTGAGACGAAGGAAGGAAAAAAAAAAATGGTATCTGTATCAGGAATGCGACCTTCCGTTGAGCAAGACGGCCTAAAATCACGAAGGCTGAACAACCCGAGGCCAAGACCAACCAGCCCCTTCACCCTCCTCCTTCCATCCACCACCACCACCACCACCACCTCCTGACCACACGTGATTGCTAGTTAATTATCTTCTGACCTCAGTGTTGTCTTAATTACGGAGTGTTTTTCCATATTGCTCCGACCTTGCTCTCTCTTCCTCTCCTTTCTTCTCACCATCAACGTCACAGAAATGCTTGAGGATCTACGCCATACATATAAGCAGAGCCGTCACATCACTCTATATTTCTCCTTTACAGAATATTCATCACTTTTTTCCTATTCTTTGCCATTGCGTTATCGTGTTATTATATCACTGCAGGGGAAACACAAGGGATTATTATAAAGAACAAGGAACACCAGCAGACTTATTTTCACCATTACGGATTTGTGATAAGCTTTACTATTAACCTCTTCAGTACTAGAATGCAATTTTACCATAAGTTTTTGGGTGTGATTGGTCAATTTTTATCAACATTAGGAAGCGTCCATGGAGGTTAGAAGATAAATGGCCAATCTTCACTATTCTAATCCCCACATATGTTTCTGAAGATGCATAAAATCACCAAATAGTAAGCAGAATGACTATGAAAATGCGTCTTGGTACTGAAGGGGTTAATCTGAAGTAAGAGGTGCGTGATAGTAAAGGCTCCTTCTGCAAACTATTTTAATACTATCTTAACGAGTCTGTTTCTGATAAGGTAAACTATTCAATCATTCAACAAACTATTTTACTACATTTTTTTTCTTTTACACAATACTCCACTAACTTGAGATTTGAATTATCGAACACTGAATACACTACCGTACGTTCTAACTCCACGATATCGTACCCCACCACCACCACCACCACCACCACCACCACCACCACCACCATTCTTGTACACAAATATATTTCTTATTTCACAACCTCCCTCGCCTCCGTCTTTCTATCTGATATTCATCCCTCCTTCCTCTTCCTCTTCCTTCCTCCCTCTCATCCCTTTCTCTCCTCTCCTCTTCTCTGTCTCTCTTCCTTCATTTCACTTATCTCCGTTCGCTTTCTCTTTCATTTCGTTTTCTTTTCTTCGCAGTCTTTATTCTCTCCCATTTCTAGTTCTATCTTTCTAGTTTTCTTAATTTATTTTATCTTCTTCATATCAAAATGTTCTTCCCTATTGTCTTCTTTTCCTCATTTTTCTTTACTTCATTCATCTTCTTTTTCATTTTTCTTTTTATCTTCTCTCCTTTTTCTACGTCCTTTTCTCTCCATCTCTTCCAATTCACATTTTCTTCCTTCCTTTTGTTACTGATTATTATTCAAACTGAAGGAGAAATTTCGAAATAAAGAGGAAAGAGAAGAAAGAGGAGAAGAAGAGGAAGAAGCAGATCAAGAACCCTAATGAGGAAGAACAAAAAAAAAAAAAAAGAAAAGTGGACAGACAGGAGAACGATAACATCAGTAATAAAAAAAAGGAATAATAATAGTAATAATTATTGACTCGAAGCGAATAAAAAAAAAAATAAAATAAAATAAAAACTTGTCACAGAGGAAGCAGAAAACAAAGAAAATACATAAATAAGTCAAAGAAAATAGTGATGAGAGAGAGAGAGAGAGAGAGAGAAAGTAATCACCCTACATGACCCACTTACTATTGGTTTTGTTTTGCCCCGAGGTAACTGAGGGAGAGAAGGAGGGAGGGAGAGAAGGAGGGAGGGAAGGAAACTTAAGGGAAATACCTCAAGGAGAGAACACAGGGAGGGGAAAAGTGATTAGGTAATTACTTCACCTGTATTGACGTCACGCACAAGGTGAGGAGGAAGAAGAGGAGGAGGAGGAAGAGGAGGAGGAGAAAGAGGAGGAGGAGGAGGAGGAGGAGGAGGAGGAGGAGGAGGAGGAA
>NC_059273.1:8615000-8655000 GCF_017591435.1 Portunus trituberculatus
CCCGTCCTGCCACTCTTCCCTCCTCCCTCCCTCCCTCCCTCCCTTCCTCCCTCCCCATGGCCGATATAAGGGCCCGGCAGAGCAAAGCGTCCAGGCGTCGGCTCGTCCTAAAGGGCAGCGCCAAGGCGGGGCTTACGTGCGACTGTTTTTGTTTGAGCAACTGAACCTTGAACATCTTACCCCAGCCCCACCCGCGCCGCGTCCCTCGCCATCCCCGCACGCACAGCATGATTTTATTACGAAAATGTTATTTCAACCGGCGGAGAGTCAGAGCCGTAAGTCATTGCACGGTGACGCAACGCGTCCAGCATTGCTCCACCAGCGCCGTCACTCGCGAGGGACAAGTGACGGTGTCTCGCGCCACGCAGCACGGCGGCACGCGGCCACAGGCATGCTGCACCTCCCTGCTTACCTCTCACCTGCAGCCTGGCAAGGTTTTCCACCCTCCACCACCACGTGACACGGTTGTCGAGCACACCGCCCCGCCCCAACCCGCTCTCTCCCTCATCCCCCTTGTCTCCTTTATCAAGCATGATAACCCTATACAGTACATTGCCCATTCGTCTGGTAACATCATCCCAACACCATCAAGGTACACAACACTAACCTTTCATACTCTGTGTTCTCTTGACGGCGCCAGCGACCTTCTTGTCGGTGCAGACGGCGGCGGTGGTGGTGGTGGTAGTTGCGGTGGAGAGGGCCACCACGGCACACGTGACGGCGAGGCCCTTGTACACCACGCACGTCTTGGGTGGCTCCACTTTGTTGAAGTCGATGAACTCGAACTCACTCTCGGCGTCAGACCAGGTGAAGGAAAGCGTGTCGTCCAGGGCAAGCTGCTGCTCGCCGCCCTGAGCCTGGGTCGCCGCCACGCCCCCTGAGGGATCACCCTCATCCACCGTCTCGCGGATGATGAGAGGCACTAGCTTTTGCCCGTCCCTAGGCTGAGAAGCCGCCTCTCCTTCCGGGGGGTTGAGGTGTTTGTCTCCAAGTAGATCCTGAAACGTCTTGGGCGACTGCAGATCACCCGAGCCGCCACTCACGGCGCTTGTGGAGACACGACGCCTGGGCGCGGCACGAGGCGCTCTGGTGGGGGTAGAAATCAGGAGGGGGTCGGCTTGTGAGGCAGATAATGACCGACCTCGCGGCTTCCGCTTAGTTCTCTGCGGCGACCTGCCAGCGCCACCCCGCCCTTCGCGGGGCAGGAACAACTCGTAATCCAGGTTGTTGAGGTCGGAGTCCGTCTCAGAGAAGGATTCGAATTCTTCGTTGTGGCGGATGTCGTCGTCGGAGAAAGACTCTGAGAGTGGTCCGTCACGACCCTCCACGTGAGTCTGAACGTCCCCGTGACTCATGCTCTTCTTCACCCTCGCGTCGTCCGCCGTACTGGACGTTCCTGAGCCTCGTCCCTCCACTGAAGCAGGAGTAAAGCGCGCCAGCCTGCGGCCCACCTTGTTGCACACCCTCATGCCAGAGGGCGAGGTAGCGGGGTAGGAGTATCTGGCGGGCCGCCGCGGAGCACACCCCGCCTCGCCCTCGTCCTCAGGCTTTGCATTCCCGCCTATCTGGGGCTGCTCGGGCTTTCCTCCACCCTCTGACGCTGATTCGTCCACTCCATCCTCAGAGGAAGACAGCATGCCTTGACTCCGCAGCGGCCCCACCTTGCGCGTTACTTCCATGTTGTCATCCTCCTTTATGGTGACGACAGTGACGCTGCCGGAGGGTTTTATCCTCGGGCTCCTCGGACTCCTCGTCACTGATTCGTCACCGGAGTTTTCGCTGTCATCAATATAAGGAATGGAGTCGACAGAGCCTGCAGGGCGCCGCCTGCTGAGCCTCGCCTGTGTTGCCGTTACACGCGTGAGCGCCAAAGGGTTTTCCACCGCCAGGTTTGCAATGCGACCCTCCTTGTTTGTATCTTCTTGTTCTTTCTCCTTCGCATGCTCCACAGCTGGACAGTTCTCATCTTCGTCCCTCGTGGACACAAAATTGGCGCTCTTTGACTTGACCAGCTGACAGTTTTCATAGATGGGTTCTTCCTCCTCGCTGACGTCCATGTCCCGCTTCATCACTTGACACACATAAATTGCCTCCACGCACTGATCATTCTCAAGGTATTCCTCGGAGGAATTGCTTGGGAGAGCTTCGTAAATGTACTTGATATCGCCACCGGCCCTCTCCTCCTTCTCCAGACTGAAATAGCCTCCTTCAGGCTCCTCATCCTGCCGTTCCTCTTTGGCTTTTTCATTGCGTCCAAACTGATCAGGGCAGGACTTGCGACTCCTCCCAGAAACCTTCTTGCGTGCACGAGACTGTGCCTTCTTGTCGCTTTCGCCTTCCTCGCGTTTATCGGCAGAGTCTCCTTTTCCTGCATCCTCCTTGTCCTCCTCATCCTCCTTGCCCTTCTGACCACTGTTGGCACCAGTGCCTGTGTTGCTGTCCACAGTCACTTTAGAGACAGACTTGCGCGGGCGTGAGGCAGACCGAGACCTCAGAGGTTTCTCTGGAGCATCGCCTCCTTTGTCCTGCGAGAGGTAGAGGTTGTCAGCGGTGCTCACGCTGCGAATCCTTGACTTCTTGGATCCTGATTTCTCGGAGTCATTAAGGAAGATGGAGGGGCGATCGCTATTGCTGCCAAGGCTGTGGCGATGCCTCCTGGCCGCTGCTCGCCCCTCTCCTCGCACCCCTAAAAAAGACCTCACTCTCTCGCTCTTAGTACTCTGTAGAGACAGCTCGCCCTCGCTGGCGGGGTTGTAAATGCCATCCTTCTTCTCAGGTTTTCTATCTTTCTTTTCTCTCTTATTACTGCTGGACTTCCTCTTGCCGCCAATGTCTATGTCCTGGAAAGAGACGCCGGAGACAGCCTTGTACACCGTGGTCTTCCTCTGCGCCAGCATGAAGTGTGACGGCGAGAACACCTTGTTGATGACCGGCACTAGCCGCTGACGCACCCCGGCCCCACTCTCGCCCTCGCTCTTCTTCCCCTTCGAGGCTGACGCGCTCGTTGGGGAGAGGAACACCTTAAACTCATTGCTGGCGTCCATGGTGCAGTGCGTCGGAAGTTCGGGAGCAGGCAAGACTTGGTTAGGTGACTGGGAGCTGCGCGGTGCCGGGAACTGTCATGGTCACGTCCTTCCTGGGGGTGGACAGAGGCTAGGCTGCTATCACTCCTCGCTCATCCAGTCTGGCAGGAGCCGCCACCCCGCCAACAGGGATCAAGGGCACCTGTGAGCGTGTCCGCGCCCCGGCCTGCCCCTCACCACCAGTCCTGTCGGAGGAAAGTGTCAACATTAACACGAGATTCCTCCACAATGACTGTACTGTTCTTCAGTCATGTAGTAATTAGCATTATTGACAGTTCCCAGAGTGCGCGCACGCACACACACACACACACACACACACACACACACACACACACACACACACACACGGCCCGGTAGCTCAGTGGTTAGAGCGCTGGCTTCACAAGCCAGATGACCGGGGTTCGATTCCCCGGCCGGGTGGAGATATTTGGGTGTGTCTCCTTTCACGTGTAGCCCCTGTTCACCTAGCAGTGAGTAGGTACGGGATGTAAATCGAGGAGTTGTGACCTTGTTGTCCTGGTGTGTGGTGTGTGCCTGGTCTCAGACCTATCCGAAGATCGGAAACAATGAGCTCTGAGCTCGTTCCGTAGGGTAACGTCTGGCTGTCTCGTCAGAGACTGCAGCAGATCAAACAGTGAATTACACACACACACACACACACACACACACACACACACACACACACACACACACACCGCATAGTGTAGTGGTTAGCACGTTCGACTCACAATCGAGAGGCCCGGGTTCGAGTCCCGGTAAGCGGCGAGGCAAATGGGCAAGCCTCTTAATGTGTGGCCCCTGTTCACCTAGCAGTAAATAGGTATGGGATGTAACTCGAGGGGTTGTGGCCTCGCTTTTCCGGTGCGTGTTGTGTATGATGTGGTCTCAGTCCTACCCGAAGATCGGTCTATGAGCTCTCGCTCCGTAATGGGGAAGACTGACTGGGTGACCAGCAGACGACCGAGGTGAATTATACACACACACACACACACACACACACACACACACACACACACACACCTTCACTGCCGTGGAGTAAACTGAGAGAGAGAGAGAGAGAGAGAGAGAGAGAGAGAGAGAGAGAGAGAGAGAGAGAGAGAGAGAGAGAGAGAGAGATTGACTGCTAACTGATACACTAAGATGCATAGACAAACACATGAAGGCGGAAGTACTGATGGACAAAGCAGGATATTGATGTCTGATGATACCTGATGCAGTGACAATACATAACACGTGTAGTGGACTTTCTCTTCGGTACAAAAATAAATACATACACTTAGACACACCTGAACGACACCGTATCTCTCTCTCTCTCTCTCTCTGAAAATCCCAGTTCGCTCCAAGTTACAGGCAATTTAGTGAGTAGCAACAACAATGACATCTACAAATATTACTACTATTACTACTACGACAACAACAACAACAACAACAACAACATCCACAACAACACCCACGACAACGACAACAACACCACGACTGTCATCCTGCACACTAAGCACGTTGAGATGAGGGAGCCGCGTCCTGCCCCATCCCATCCCATCCCATCTTGCAGCCTGCCTCCCTTACCTTGTGTCCTGCGTGTATGGGTCAACACAGGTCGGGGCCGCGCTATCCTGCTTCTCTCGCTTACTTCACTCACTGCACCCTACTTAATTTCCACGTAAAACCAGTACACAGCCAACACTCAACCCCAAGGCACTGCACACAACGCGGGAACGGGGCTGGGCTGGTGTTGAAACGGTTGCAACAATGACGCCGCTCACAGGGACTGACGCACGCGAGCGACACAACCTCACCGCATCACTACCCCATGCACACTGAGTCCGCTGGTCCACCGAACTGCCGCGGCTCCGAGTGCAGCTTGAAGGACGCCGCCTTACCACATATTTTCACGCAGCTCGGCGATTTACTATCATCTTGCGGCGGCGCGTCTCCTTATCAAAGCTCACTAGTGCAGTTTGGTGGTGTCACAATCTAGCCCCGCGATGAGTAAATAATCTAGAATAACTTGTTTACGGTACTCATGAGAGTGTCAAGATGAACTGAACACACACACACACACACACACACACACACACACACACACACACACACACACACACACACACACACACACACACAGTGTCTCGTCTATACATTACTGCTATACAAACATAAAACATCACAATCTTCATCCCAATAGTATTACGCCGCTGCCGAGACACGAGTGAGGCAGCGTGATGTAATCCTTACTCAGCTACGGACACGAGTTTATCCAAGAGCAGAAGAGAAAAGAACTGAAGAAGATCGAGTTCATTTGTTTTGAAGTCACGATCATGCAGCCGAGCCTTACATGCTTAGTGGAGGAAACTGCTTACATGACAAGAGATAGGCTGTCATAGAGTGTTCTTCCTTCTCTAAGTAGACCTACACTAGATGATTAAAGTGAGCAAGGATATCCGAAAATACTGATGTTAACATCATCCTAAACTTTTGCCCTCTCATCTAGACTTTTTCCAAAGACCACAGAGATGAGGACCTGTTTTCCTTTTAATAGTGCAGAAATCACGTTAATCTATCAGTACAATGGTAAAAACACCTTCAACAATCCATGCAATGTCAACTACAGGTTTCGGAATGTAGTGGAAAAGCGGCCCAAGGAAGTGTTTCAGAATATATCCATAAGGAAGATAGAGCACTAGTTTCCTTAGGCGCCTCCATTAGTGATCAGCAAGTAAAGGTGTTACTTGCAATCTTCAACATCTCTGTACGTAAACCTCGGTCTGTGGGTGAGAACTTACCATCCACCAACTCACGTAGATGCGGGACCCGTATTCTGAAGCACGTTGTTTTCTCAGAGCTGCTTTCAAAGGCCACCGAGATGATGTCTGGTTCTCATGGGAGCCTTTTTTTTTTCACTGACGATGCAGAATCATTTTTAACTCTCTCTAGAATTAGGAAAGCACCCTAGATAACCTCAATAACTTCTACCAAAGAATGTTGAAATAATCAAGATAAGACTGAAATGTTTGAAAATGCTATCTCGCAACTATAGTCTTCAAGAATAGTTTCGATACGATCGCTAACAGACGATCCTTCAGTAGGCACGTTACTTTGAAAATTTACACTTGCTATTTCTTCTTATATTGTTAGTACTTAATTTTGCTTATCATGATCCTCTATTATTGTCTCCTACAACACACACAGATCTGCATTTATTTTCAAATGTCGTGCCGTATTAGAGAGAGAGAGAGAGAGAGAGAGAGAGAGAGAGTAACTTGTGGTCTGTGATTGTTGGTTCAAACTTACAGCTCAATCACAGTCGATTCACGTGGGAAGGAGCAAGGTGACCTAATCATTTATCACGTAGTGTGTATCCCACGAACGAACACTTGAACTGGTGACACGTCGGCGGATTTCAGACACCCACTAAAAGTACAAATGTGTGCGTTGCACGTTGTACGTGCACGGCGAAGCAAGGGACGATGACGGGCAGAGGACGGGGATGTTACACGTAGCTAATTCATCATGGCGCCAATAATATATACGAGTATATAATTATATATATATATATATATATATATATATATATATATATATATATATATATATATATATATATATATATTCATTATAGCCCCTGTATTTTTTTCTTTCTTTCTGAAGCTTCATGAGTCTTTTGACCTGACAAACCTGTCCATCAACTTCTGCAAGACGGTTTCGGGGGCGTGGGCGAACACCCGCATCCAATAAAGACCCTGCACGCTTTTTTTTTTTTTTTTTTTTTTTACTGAGCTGCTTGATGACTGTCAGCTCAGCCCTGGCACGCATGTAGACACCATTTTCCAGCGATCTCATGAGGTACATGTACATGTTGAATAGGGGCGATGAAACACGTTGTTTTTTGTGGTCAGTTTTATCCTTCATGTCGCCATGAAATTGGACATCGATCCTACACAGACAATCACAGAGTACACCTGCTAATTGTAAAGCAGTTCACTCCCACTCACTGCCAGCTGGAGGGCCGGTAAGAGCACCATGGGCTGTGTGTAGAAGGATTTTATCTGTGTCTGACAGACTGTGAGTCTTCATTGTATCTCTTTAAGAAAACCAAACTCGAAGGTAGCACATTTGAGTGGTGGTAGACTACCATTCTACATTTATTTGCCGTAATGCTTATTTGTTCCACTAATTGTAGCCATCAACTGTAGTCTCGTTTTGCTACAAGTTTTCCTTATGGAAATCTAAATACCACATGATACCTACCTGTTCCTTACAACGAGAGCAAAGAATATCACTTACTTTTTTTATGGTATGGCCTATAGCGCCTGTAGGTCTACTTGAAGAGTATGGGAAGTGCTGTTAAGTTTCCACCCATTAGCGGCGCAAGCAATTTTATTCATAGTGGCACCCATACTCGTAGTAGGCCCCATATCACCACCCAAGGGCATCTTTGGTGTAACTACCTAGAACCTGTGTATCATGGTGACATGTAGGTAACTTTAAATCATTCGATAAGTGACATAGTATAAAGGCGGTACGTGGTGGGATTCGAAATGGGCGGACGTCTGCCCGATCCCACGCTCGCCACTTTATCTACTACGCCACCACCTCCCTTATACTGTACAGTATGAGCTTTGAAATTTTGCTACATTGTAACTAAACTTCAATGTCACAGAATTCTTTCCCAATACAGTAGTAGACTTTAACTGAGGCTCTGTAAGTCTCTAATTTACTTTTCTTTATCCATTATTACCATGTGCGTTTTGCCTAACAATGTATCTATAGTTCCTTGTCATACACAATCCACCTTACTGCCACACTTGTCATTAATAACTGTCTAAAAACTTCTTGAAACTGATTTTCTTCATCAAAGGATGCTTCAAGCAAAAACTTAGATATATTTCAAGCAGTCTTAACGTAGGCTACACAGGAAAATTGATTTTGAAGAAAATTGATCTTGAAATGTAATTTAGTGCGCATTATTGGTAGCAGTTCTCAGTATGTTTATCTTTTTAGCTGTAATCACGTCCAAGTCTATCAGTATTATTTTATTTTAACGATTAATTCTATATCAATGATGTCTAATTTGGCTTCTCTAAAGAATTGGCAACTCACATTATCCCACACTGATTAATGAACAAGGAGAGGATAAGAAGAAAATACTTTGAGAATTAAGTCACTAAGTTGTAAAAACTTTTTTTTTTTTTATCCTTTGAGTTTGGTTTCCTTAAAGGCAAACTTCATATAAATGATTCACAATTCATAGAAATCATTGGTTTTGCCTGAAGCAGTGCTTTCTTCAGTAAATCTAAAGTCTAATTAGAGACTTGAAGTTTATTTCCCTTATTTTAATGCATTACAAGAATTATAAAATTCTTCCATGACATTTAACAGATGTTATGAATGTTAAGGCTTCGATGAAAGTATACAGTACATCAATAAATCGTTATCATTCCCTTTCCTTTTCCTTCCTCCTTTGAGCCTCCTATCTTTCTTGCTTCATTCACTGTCTTCCATGTTGCTGTCACTGTCACTGTCTGCCCAAACATCCTCCTCTGAGTCTTCGTCTTTCTCCTGGCCACCTGCTGACTCTTTCTCTTGGTTCAGCTGTTTGAGGTACAACATTTCCTGCTTCTCCAAGTCATCCTCCTCAGACTCCAGATCTGAGTCTGCATCTGAGCCATCCACTTTCTTTTGTTTCTTGGCCTTGCTGCTCTTTTTCTCTGTCATTTTCCTCTTAGTCTTCTTTTCCCCTGCTTCTTTCTTTGTGGTGCTCACTTCTGTTTCTGTCTCTGGTAATTCTACCTTACTTTTTGATTTGGCTGACTTCTTTCTTTCTTTATTTTTCTTGCCACCTTTGGACTTGGATTTATCAACTTTTTTCTCAATTTCATTTGTTTCATTCTGTTGAGAGCAATGGAGAATATCATGAAATGTCTGCTTTAAGCATTGGCAACTTAGACAACTTAAAAAATAGCATATTCTGCTTCCCAAGAAGATGAATTCTGATCATGCAACTCAAAAAGGACAAAGACAAAAGACATGAGCTATGGTCACAAGACTTGCTTTAGCAATCTGAGTGCCTCATTACTATGGCAATGATAGCAGTAGCCACTTACTGCAGTTCTGCCAGTACACTCATACCTCCGCACTATGAAATCCCTTATAATGGATTTCAGAAACAACAGACAAAATCTAGAGCAGCAATAAAAGTAAAGGAAACACTGGAGCAAAATATGATAGTGATGACAGTTTTAGGTTTGCTTTAGAGACAGACAGAAATCCGGTGAAATTGTAAAATGTATGAAAAGTTCTTGGTAAATAGTTTGGAAATACAAGATACTAATAGCAGAAAATTAACACACAAATGGCAGAAGAAAGAGGTGTAAAACCTCTGCATATAAAGCAAGATAGTTTGCAAGAAGATGACTCTGTTTCTATCAGTGGCTAATTGTTTTGTATCCAAAGACTAAGGCAATATTCAAGCCATAGTTACAATGTTTTAAGTATGTATATGTCAATGTGCTTCCCACAAACTACAACTTATAACATGTAGCTTATTGTATGGAAAACAAATCATTCAAAGAAATGTCATTCCTACAAGTTGTGTTCTGTTTATAAACACACACACACACACACACACACACACACACACACACACACACACACACACTGTGTAGTATAGTGGTTAGCACGCTCAGCTCACAACCAAAAAGGCCTGGGTTTGAGTCCCAGGTGTGGTGAGGCAAATGGGAAAGCCTCTTAATGTGTAGCCCCTGTTCACCTAGCAAGTAGGTATGGGATGTAACTCAAGGAGTTGTGGCCTCACTTTCCTAGTTTGTGGAGTGTGTTGTGGTCTCAGTCCTATCCGAAAATCAGTCTATGAGCTCTGAGCTTGCTCCGTAATGGGAAAGGCTGGCTGGGTGACCAGCAGAAGCCCGTGGTGAATTACAAACAAGGAGGATTGTTTATCTGTCCAATGCCCCTAAACTCTCAATATCTATAAAAGTATGTTCAATATATATCTAGATAGCATTTTTTTTATCAAATATCACATTACTCTGTTCTAACCAGCAAGATGCAAGTACTCAGCATGTACCAACAGTGTCTAATGAGAAACACGCATGCTGTCTTATTCTGCAATGCCACTACCCACATACCTCCTTAGCCAGTCTGCTTTTGTTCTTCCTAAGACTAGTTACTGTCACACTGCCATCAGGGAAGACAGTGATGCACTTTCCAGGCACTGTGGTGAGGGTGCCAGACACAGGTTTACCAGGGAACAGTTGTTTCGGTGCTACTGACTTCACTTTGTTCAGTGAGTCTGTGTAATAAAAAAATAAATTTAATTAAAAAACAAATTAAGTTAAGTAAGAAATACAAATAAATGAGGATAAAGGATACTGAAAATGTGAGGAAAGGAAGGAACTCACTCATGTTGGCATATATAGGGATAGAACTGGTCCTTTCCAGTTTGAGACTCAAGGACTGGATGTTGGCCCACTCCCCTGGAGCATGGCTGGCCAGCTTGGCTACAGCCGCTAATACATTCTGCTGTATTTCTTCATCTGTCTGACCCATGCGACCAATCTGAAAGATAAGTACTCAAGAAATTTTTGTGCAATATTTAATATCAAAAACAATATATAAAAATTACAAGGAAGAAAATAGATTAATAATTCAAAGTGTGGGCCAGAAGCAAGTTAATGAAGCAAGATGAGATATACTGGTGGCAGTACAGTAATATAAAAGTTGAAATTAGTGAAGCCTTCAAAGATAAAATATTATCAAGTGAATTCCAAGAAAGCAGCGTTCAACAGAATATTTGACATCCAAGGGAGCCAGACATAATGGCATACACAATGCTCATCATAAATATCGGAATCCTGGTTTGATGGTCCAATACTTATGGGAAAAAAAAAAAGGTTCTCTTGAGAGTGAAGCATCTTAGCCAGAAGCACCAGCCCCTGCCAAGACATCACTGCATCCCTAAGCTTGTAAGGCAACTCATTCTTAATCTACACGTACCATTCTACTACTCAAATTTGTCCTTTGCAATATTCTACTTAAATTCTACTTCAACAATAATCTTACCCCGGAGATCGGCAAGTTTTAGGAACAAATCATGCACAACACCTCACCCTCAGTGTCATCACCAAACACAGCCCTGGAGAATATTAATATTACCTTCATGAGAGAAGAGTTTCCCTTCATACTGAAAAAGAGCTTGGACACTGAGAGTGCTCGTTGTATTTCCTTCTGTAGATCAATTGCCTTGAGATTCACCTGGACTGGCAATCTGAATGACAATATAGATTCAATTCAAATTCACATTCAAATTAAAATACTTTCATTATTTCATACTAACACACACAAATTTCATTACTTCACATTATGATACTTTATACACGTGTGTGTGTGTGTGTGTGTGTGTGTGTGTGTGTGTGTGTGTGTGTGTGTGTGTGTGTGTGTGTGTGTGTGTGTGTGTGTGTGTGTGTCACCTTAATAGACTTACCTTTTCTTAACGTAGAAATATTTGGTTAGGAATTTAGGGATAAATCTCATGATAGTGTCATCACAGAGCAACATGTCTGTACGGTTGGCAAGGAGTCTCTTGGCCTCAAACTCCCTATACTCGAGCTTCAACTGACGAAGAGGGATGATCTGCAAAATGTAAATGTGATTCAGACCATAATCCAATGAGGGCAATTTCATAATCAATGAGAAGCTGAAAATAATATAATAGTTGAGAATAAGCAGCTGACAAATAAAAAATACTTATTTTCATAGAAGCAGGTACAAAAAAAATTAATGTAGGATTAATTAATTGAAGTGTCACAGTATGAGCATATGTTAGATGACAGAGGTCCTATGGCACTAGTGAGAAAGAATGGGATAGGAGAAAGGAAAAAATATAAATGGAAAAAGTAGTAGGAAAGAAATGATCATTCAAATTATGAATGTACATTGATATCTCCCTAACACAACAGGAGTCCTTGCTTCTCCTTACATCTTTGCCACAGCAGCTGCAACCTTCATTATGACAAAGCTTGAAAAGTCAGACAAATTCATGAGTAAACTGATAGATGGAGAGAAAAAAGTCATTGTTTCATATAAGAAATGACATATGTAGACTTGATAACTTCTTGCAAGTTTCCTATTTTCTTATATTCTTATGTAATTCCTTTTATGAATTAAAACCCAAGGCAGCACATTCCCCTTACTTCACTTATTAAGGACGAGGCCCCCTTGACATGCAGCAGCTCCTTGAAGTAGTTCAAGGAGTTCTGGTGGTCCTTCTTGATGCCTCTCTGCAAGTCCTTGGTAATGAGGATAACATCTGTACTGTCTGTCACCAAGCTGTTTGGAAGGTACCTGCAATGCCAGAAAACAGAAAAATTGGAGTGTTTGCCAAAATTCCCATGCATTCCTAAACAAAAACTCTAGAATTTCCTAACAATACAAGAGACTATGATTCTGCGCCTACAGCAATTACTTACACGCTAACTGTAGTTGGTCCAGTGAGATGAAAGTCATCTGTAACTTTGGAGACCTTGCACAGTGTGACTTGCAAGTAGACAAAATGTTCATCTTCATCGGTTATATCATGGAGACTCTTTCTTTCAATCTTCCCAACTGTTGGAAGTTTCCTCAATCCGCTGATAGCTGCCTGCACCTGTTGGCCAGCATTCAGTATTAGGATGATGATAGTTGTTATTTTCATGTATATGAGAAGTTTACAATGTTTGCACCACACCACTCATCTGCAACTAAATTACTCAAGTTCTCAAGTTTATTTAGTATTTCAATAAAATCTCATTCCATGTCTCCTTTTATGTATATCAGACATTCTACCAACTTCAAAACAATTAAACAATAAAATAACACCAATAAGATCGACGCTAATGTAAACAGGAAAGTGGCATTAATCAAGTAAAGAAATAGGCAGCAAACACTCTTTAGCCATACTCACCAACTCAAGGTTGACCAGTTGTGCAGGATCCATCTTTGTAACCTTGTTTTTAGGAGCTAGTTTCTCATTATTGGCAAACTTTTTCATCAGCTTTTTATCTTTGTTTGATCCCTTCATAAAGTGCCTCACCACCAATTCACGTTTCCTTGCAAGGACCGGCCTTCCTTTCGCTCCTCTTGTTTTCTTGCTTCTGGTTTTTAACCGTGGGCGTCTTTTATTTCCCTCCTTTTTTACTGGGGTTTGTTTGGTTTGAGAGACTATGTTCTTTGTGGGATGGGAAGCAGAACCTGAAGGGACAGCTTTCTTAATGCCTTTCTTAGAAGGGGTATCTTTCTTAATAGCCTTTTTAGATGGGGTGTCTTTCTTAATGGCCTTCTTAGAAGGGGTATCTTTCTTATGGGCCTTCTTTAAAGGGGTATCTTTCTTAATGCCCTTCTTCAGATGGGTATCTTTCTTAATGCCATTCTTAGAAGGGGTATCTTTCTTTATGCCATTCTTAGAAGGGGTATCTTTTTTAATGCCCTTCTTTAAAGGGGTAGCTCTCTTAATGCCATTCTTAGAAGGAGTATCTTTCTTAACAGCCTTTTCAGAAGGGGTATCTTTCTTAATTGCCTTCTTTAAAGGGGCATCTTTCTTAATGGCCTTCTTTAAAAGGGAATCTTTCTTGATGGCCTTCTTTAAAGGGATATCTTTCTTAATGCCATTCTTGAGTTTTTTATTGGGCCGTGACTTGGATGCACTGAGCTGGCTGGAAGCAGCACCGCTTCTGTTTTTGTTAGACTTTCTGGTTGATAGTTTTGCCATCTTGATGGTCTGAAAATTTGAAAGCTGTTACTGTGGTGATGACAACTGAAACCTAGCCAAGATAAAACAAGCTAGAGAACAGAACACCATAACTTTTAAGGGAAGTCTGTGTAAGTAACTGCGGCCCAACGTGTAGCTGAGGTTGGCCCAATCTCAGGGTAGAAAGACCTATATCACACATGTCCACAAAACAAACAAAACTCTATGAAACTCACGTGGGGTCAGGATAACGTCCGCTTTCCGGTGGTCTTGTCTCCAAGCACACTCTTATCCGCTGTGAAAGGCGGTGCAGGTGGAGGAACGAGGGAGCACCAAACGCACAACAACAGTCTCACACATGTGCTCTTAGTTGATCTTGATCTTGGCTAACACCTGGCAGTCTCTCTCTCTCTCTCTCTCTCTCTAACAAGCTAATTAGTGTGTGTGTGTGTGTGTGTGTGTGTGTGTGTGTGTGTGTGTGTGTGATACACTGGTGGCAGTACAGTAATATAAAAGTTGAAATTAGTGAAACCTTCAAAGATAAAATATTATCAAGTGAATTTCAAGAAAGCAGCGTTCGACAGAATATTTGACATCCAAGGGAGCCAGACATAATGGCATACACACTGTGTGTGTGTGTGTGTGTGTGTGTGTGTGTGTGTAACATTATATCTGAAGCTTATTATTATTATTATTATTATTATTATTATTATTATTATTATTATTATTATTATTATTATTATTATTATTATTATTATTATTATTATTATTATTATTATTATTATTATTATTATTATTATTATTATTATTATTATTATTATTATTATTATTATTATTATTATTATTATTATTATTATTATTATTATTATTATTATTATTATTATTATTATTATTATTATTATTATTATTATTATTATTATTATATTATAATAATAATAATATTATTATTATTATTATTATTATTATTATTATTATTATTATTATTATTATTATTATTATTATTATTATTATTATTATTATTATTATTATTATTATTATTATTATTATTATTATTATCATTATTATTACCATTGTTATATTTTCCTTAAGGCTGGTACGCACGTGTCAATATGCGACTGCAATTCCAACTCACTATCGACTGAGCCCTTCTATTCGAAACATGCTCACACATAGCGACTGGGAAGTATCAGCTGGTTGGCGGGAAGTGAACGTAAACAAACAACTACCCAACAAGATGTCTTTCTCTGGTGATGATGACGATTGCGATCAAATTAAATCACTACAAGTCTTCAATCCTCACCTCCAACAACACCTTGCATAGAGGGAAATAGTTCTTGGAGAGTGGCAGCTATCTCACCGAACGTCGATTTGGTTAAGCTTTTTTTGCTGTATAATTCATTTTCAGGGTCCCAGATGTGTTCTTTTCCCACACCAACTCCAACATCTTCTCTACATCTTGACACCACATTTTCATTTTTTTTCTGTGACGTCACAACGTAAACAAAGTCACGAACCGACTGAACAAGACTAGCATGTCGATTTTGGTTTGCGACTGGTTTCTCGAGCCGCTAGGCACCGATATTCAGTCGGAAACTCTACCGATTTGCAATTTAAGTCGCATATTGACACGCGTGATTAAGCCTTAATGTGAAAGGATGACTGTAGGGGCCCACTTCAATAAAAGTCAAATACAGTAGCCAGTAGCAGGCACGTAGAGGGTTCAGAGTATACCCGAAAAAGCGATGAAAGATTGATAATATTGGTCAACTCTTGCACTTAATCCAGTAAAGGTGGGTTCACACGTGCCAATTTGCGACTGAAATTTTACGTAGGTAGAGTTTCCGATTCATCCCTTTTAGTCGGGTAGTATAGACTATATAGATGGCGCCTTGGCGGGAAGCGAGTGAAAACAAACAGCTACCCGCCAAGATGTTTTCCTCCAGTGACGATGCTGAAGCGGTGATTGCTCTTCTTTTGGAGTACCGGAAGAGTTAATAGAAAAGAAAACGCCTATGGATACATCCCTGGGTAAGTAGAAGGAAAGAAAGGAGTGTCTACCATACACTAATTTTAAGAAGACTATGCACAGTTGGGATCAAATTGAATCCTGACAAGTCTTCAATCCTCACCTCCAACAACACCCTGCATTGAAAGAAACGTACAGTTCTTGGAGATGGCAGATATTTCGTCGAACGACGATTTGAACAAGCTTTTTTTTATTTATTTATTTTTTTTTTTTACTGTGTAATTCATTTCTGGGGTTCCAGTTGTGTTCTTTTTCTCTCACCAACTCTTAACATCTTCTCTATACCTGGAGACCACATTTTCAAAGCTTACTCCATGACGTCACGACGTAAATAAAGTCGCAAATTGACTAACAAGACCAACATGATGGTTTTGTTTTGCGACTGCTTTCTCCAGTCGGTGGACACCGATTTTGAGTCGGAAACTCTATCTACGTAAAATTTTCAGCCGCAAATTGACACGTGTGAACCCGCCTTAATGCGCCGTCCTTCCCCCGAAAACACCCACACCCCGGCACCCAACACTCTCTTCCCATCCCATCACCCACCCATGCCAATTTGTTAATATTTGCATGTATTATGTGTGAAGACATATATATATATATATATATATATATATATATATATATATATATATATATATATATATATATATATATATATATATATATATATATATATATATATATATATATATATATATATATATATATATATATATATGAATGGTTAGATAAGCAAGTAATTTGATTGAATTGTGGATAGATAAATGAATAGATAGATGGATATATAGGTATAGATATAGGTGACTAAATAGATAGATTCGTAGGTAGATCATTTGATAGATAAGAAGATAGATATGCATGAAAATGTATATGTTATTTTATTTACTATGAATTCACCCTAGTATATTGTCAAAAACACACATGTATCAAGAATAGAGGCGATAGAAATAGAGAATAAAAGAACTCTCATGGCTACTTTTTTTCTTTTCCCACGGGATATGAAAACGCTCCCTGTAAAACTAATATTTACTGCTCCGCCAAACAACCATTAACTAACAAATAGATAGATATATTAAATTTTTATTAGAACAGTATCTCATAATTGATAGATGCACTAATATATAGTTATCATAGACATAAATTTTGTACTGAAGTTAAGTCATAAAATATTCAGCATTCGGCCATACCTTCGACTTTTCTATCGATCATTTCAAAATTATTTACGTAATTTAGACGAGTCACCGCTGTTCCTGCTCTCCCTGATGACGTCACAGCTAAGGAGTAAGGTGGTAACTCATCAGAGCTCTGGGTTCACGTCTTTCTCTTCCAACCCACGAGTTTGTCAGCATTTTACCTTATATCTAGTTATTTCTCCTTGTTTTCATGTGTTTCTATGTTCAAGTGTGTAGATAGTTGCAGTAGAAGGAAGAACACAGGAGAAACAAAAGAGGCGGAGGAAAAAGAAAGGATAAAGGGAAGAGGACGAGTAGTAGTTAAGCCACATAATTTAGCTAAGTTTCCCTTGTAATCTTGTCGTTCTTTATATGGCATTCTGATGTTTTGAAGTATATTTGGGATGTTATAACTTTTTAAGTGTGTTTCGTAGTGTTGCATGGTGTTTTGAGTGTTACTGAAGTGTTACAAATATGTTTTGCGTACATTTTTGGTGATTTTAATGTATATTAGATGTCTTATGTATATTTTATGTATTTTGAGTGTATTGTGCTGTGCATTTGAGCATTTGTGTGTATTTTGAGATTATTTGGGGGCATAATAAGGTGTTTTATGACTTTTGAGGGTTTCAAGAGGTTTGGCTGTGTATGGAGTGTCTTTTGGGTGTGTTTTGTGGTGTATACTTGGTGTATAGCTGTTTCTAGTGAGTTTTGGGTGTGTTTATTGCTAATTTGAGATGTTGTAAGGTATGTTGAATGTGTTTTGGGTCAGTTTTGAGTGTTTTACGGGGTTTTGGAATATCTGGGTGTGTGGAAGGCATATTTTGGATGTGTTTAGGTATGTGTGTGAGTTTTTATTGTTATTACACACACACACACACACACACACACACACACACACACACATATATATATATATATATATATATATATATATATATATATATATATATATATATATATATATATATATATATATATATATATATATATATATATATATATATAATTCGTTATCTCTCTCTCTCTCTCTCTCTCTCTCTCTCTCTCTCTCTCTCTCTCTCTCTCTCTCTCTCTCTCTCTTACAAATTAGTTTATATTGTTAAGATAATTAAGATTAGATATTATTAGTACATCGGCTGAATTACTAGCCATTATCGTATCTCGTAAACTAAGATAAGGAAGGAGTCTTTCTAGGCACCTACTTCCTTTTAGGGTAACTACCAATTTAATTCTACACTGTATAGCTGTATTGTACATGTATGATTGATGTGTTATGTCCTAATAAATGTACCAAATAAAAAGATCCCTCTCTCAAAATTAATATTCAGCTTCTTTTTTTAACGAATTTACCTATGATGTTAGCAACATTTTGCCACTAGTCAAGCGATTAGTAGAAACTCTGCTTCCAAACTCCGTCTCCACACCTCACACATCACTCTGCCAAGAGAGAGAGAGAGAGAGAGTGTGTGTGTGTGTGTGTGTGTGTGTGTAAACGCATCTCTACCTGATACCTTTTCCTTCAAGCTCCCCAAAAGGTTAAGAGAAAGAGTGACACACTTGTGAATATTTATAAACACAGTAATATTTCATTTTAACAACTTTGCTGGGGAATGGAAGGTGGAGAGGAGGCAACTATAACAGGAGACTAAAAAGAAAATTAAATATACGTCCTCTTATTTCAAAAGTGTATATTTCCCCATTCAACAAGAGTTTTCATTTATATATCTAAATATTCATCTGTTATTGCTCATGTATTTCCAGGTAAGACCAGATAAATATGAATAAATCAATCAATCAAATAGATACATACAAGCAAATCAAGATGAATAAATGAATAATAACAAAAACAATAAGAGCAATAATAAAATAATCGAATAAACACAAAATTAAGCAGAAAGAAACTAAACAACAAAGGGAGTGTCTGATGGCGTCTTGCTGCTTTCAAGTGTATATTGAATGTTTAAAGTGGTTTTTTTTTTCATTGTGTGTGTGTGCGTGTGTTGGTTATTTTTCAGATGTAATTAACGTATTTCGAGTGTTTGGATGTGTGTGTGTGTGTGTGTGTGTGTGTGTGTGTGTGTGTGTGTGTGTGTGTGTGTGTATGCGTGTTGACTATTTTTCAAATGTAATTCACGTGTTTTGAGTGTTTGGATGTGTTATGAAGGTGTGTGTGTGTGTGTGTGTGTGTGTGTGTGTGTGTGTGTGTGATGCAATACATATAAACAGTAATGATAAATACACAACCAAATCTTCAAAAACAACAAAAATGTCAATACACGTCGGTATTTGAAGTGCTTGAGGTGGTGGCCGTGGGTGGGGACGAGGTAATGGGAAGGAGAAGGAGTTGTGGAGGTGATACGGCCTTGAGGAAGCAAAATTCTCCGCTCAACTCCTCCCTGCATCTCCTGCCTCTAGCAACCAAGGGAGGGCGCTGAGGTGGCTGACGCGGCAGGATCATCTCTCTCTCTCTCTCTCTCTCTCTCTCTCTCTCTCTCTCTCTCTCTCTCTCTCTCTCGTGTTCCATTTCACTTACTTATTACGTTCGGTTCACTATACTATTTAAACTATTAATTTTCTAAGTGTTCTATGTATCTCATTCACTAAAATCTCGACGAAAGTGAGACTGCAGGCTGCCTCCCCCGCTACCTAATAATAGCCTGCAGCAGAGCTCACAGCAAGCAGTAGCAAATCTCTGCTGAACGTGTCTGAGGGGAAGTGTGCGGACTCGAGTAAAAATTAGTAAACAAATAAGCAGCTGTCAGTCAGACGAGAAAGATTAGCTCCTTGATGATGCGCTCTCAGTCATGCAATGTTCGTGTGCGTCCCTTTACTATAATATGATGTTACGAAGGTAGCAGTCACACACACACACACACACACACACACACACACACACACACACACACAGATAACTGAATAAATAAGCAAATATACACCATGATAAAGAAGCTAAATCGAAAGAAGAAACGTATTCATAAATTGGTTGAAATATTTCACACCGTATACAACCATTACATAATATTCAAATTAATTAGAATTCTCTCTCTCTCTCTCTCTCTCTCTCTCTCTCTCTCTCAATAGCCACTCCCGCACTGAGTTTGAGGGCTTGAGGATGATGGGCGGGAAGGGGAGGGCCGATGCTACACAGGCTGCTCTCCTTCCACGTGGTGTGTGTTTACCCTGCTCCCGCCGACAGACGCCCACACAGGACGCCACAACCCAACAACGCTGCCTGATGCGGTTAATGAGTGCAGGTGGACGGAGTCTCGGGAGGTTGACAAGCAGTGGTGGTGGTGGTGGTGGTGGTGGTATTCTGGCTCGTATTCTCAACCATTTCTGTGCTTAGCTTCCACTATTTCAAGAGGGTTTATTTAAATTTACACGAGTTTTTTTAAGGTGTTTTCAAGGTTCTAGAGGCAGATTTACGACATTTCTATATTATTGACTGGGAAACACTCTTGAAAACCCCACTAATCATCTCTTGAAATATAGTCGTGGTGAGAGAGCAAAGCGTTTCTGAATACGGACCTTTCTTGTTCGCTGCATTATTCCTTCCACTTATTTTTCATCTATGTGTTCATTAGTATTTGATAAAAGAAGATTGCTAAAGAGATCGAAAATGGGTATGTTGCTGTTTACATTGCATTTACATATATTCTCTATTGTCATTGATTTACTAGTTCACTTTTCTGTGTGGACGTAGAACCGAAACTGCATTCTGTTAAGTCATGGTAAATCTGCACTCTCTTGTATCATATTTACTAATGCCCAATAACCATGATGCATACTTCAATAATGCATTAACGTACTTTTCATGCTGTATATACCTGAATAAATAATTGATGAGCTTATGTATCTCTCTCTGCCTTCATACACACACACACACACACACACACACACACACACACACACACACACACACACACACACACACACACACCGTTCCAGCACATGATTCCAACTCAAAACTCCCAAACTCATATGTGTTTCGTTCAAATTCCTCTCACATGGCTTCGTTCAGTGTCAGTAGCATTCGTCCAGGCGAGGAACACGTGGAAGCCGCCCAGCCCACTCCAGCCCAGCACAGCCATATTATTACATCACTTCTCCCGTCTACTTTGCAAGGTGGACTGGAGGAATGTGACTGAGGAATACGTGCTTATACAGAGGGATGGCAGGATTTGATCTATTTACTTATTTATTGGATGCAGTCTGAAGGCTGATGATGATGATTATGATAATGGTGGTGGTGGAGGGGGTGGTACAGTACCATGGTGGATGGTGGTAATGGTGGTGGTGGTGATGATGAAGGAATGTGGGGCTGATCTTTGTTTTTCTTATATATATATATATATATATATATATATATATATATATATATATATATATATATATATATATATATATATATATATATATATATATATATGAAAAAACCCTGCTTGATTATTCTTTTTTTATTCATTTATTTATTCATTTTATTATTATTTTTTTTTTCCAGTTTGAGTCCTATAGGGAGACGACTTGGTGGGTGTGCTCGGTGGTAGAGGCTGTTACTGAAAGGTGGGAGTGATGTGGCAGTCTGGCAGATGTGGGAAGGCATCGCTGGTGGAAGGTATGTGAAGAATCTCTACCCAATCATCAGGGAGGAGTGAAATAACCCGGTGCTTGTTATAAAGTCACCCGATCCCCACAGTGAACAGAAGCAAGCGCTACTCGGACGACGAATTTCGAACCCACATTGTGAATTATTTCGGACTCAGGTTGTTTTCCTTGGCTGCAGAGATCTATGTTGGAATCCATTAGTGTTTATTTCCCATTGACTGTACAGATGCTACATTAAACTGTTATCAGCAGTATGAAAACGTCTTTGAAAATCCTAACAAATTGTACTGGAGCGTGTTAAAAAAAAAAAAACAGTATTCGAGATAAGATACTGAGATTTTTCATGAAAGCTAGGTAGAGAAACACGGTTACTATACTCTTACTCCTTAAAACTCCATCTGATAGACCAAATACTGTATTTTATTGTGCATGGTCCATTTTTCCTCATCCGCAACCCTTTAATGATCACTACTGATAATTGCTCTTGGCCTGTCCTGTGACGTCCATTGTTTAAAACACTGGTAAAGCTCTCTCTCTCTCTCTCTCTCTCTCTCTCTCTCTCTCTCTCTCTCTCTCTCTCTCTGTATAATTTCACCACGGTCGTCTGCTGGTCGTGTGTGTGTGTGTGTGTGTGTGTAGAGAGAGAGAGAGAGAGAGAGAGAGAATCTATGAAGGCAGGGATTACATATATACGAAATATGATTTAATGCTTAATGAATTAATGTAATATGAAATGACAAGGCACTTAAAATTTCCTTATCGGAATTCCTTCTGGTCCACCATTGTTCTTATGTTCCTATAAATACACGGAGGTGGTTTAATAGAGGTGCGATATGGGTACAATATGTGATATACTGCATGTACAGTAGAGAAAAGATATACACTTCTAAGGAGATTTGTAAAGAATGAGATATAATGATGAGTATTATGAAGTTATTGTGAATCTTGTTATGTGCCAGACCAGTGATTTGGGAGGCTGCCAGTTGTGCAAAAAGAAAAATGAGTGTGGATTGAGGTGGTGCGGATGGCGCGGCTCTTGTGTGGCGGTGCATGCTGGGCCACCACGAACCCGCCAATCAGCGCTCAGCCCGCCCGCCGCCATGTTACCTCAGGACTCTCGCCAAGTTGTTGTGGCCACCGATTATTAGCAACTTTATGGGATTGTAGTGCATTGGTGCGGTAGTTCACCTCAAGATGGCCTCCGATGGGCCAGGAAAGTATAGGGAACGCAAGACTAGAGCGAGCAAGCCCTACGAGCGGCCCAAGGTGAGTGTGTGTGGGTATTATTCCCCCGTCGCTAACCTCCACTGCCCCGTGATATTACTACTGCTGTAACGTGTGTCCGGTGGGTTATGTGCGGGGTGTTCTAGCGGGTTATAGGTGCTGTGTGGGTACTGTAGGGGTCAGGGAGGCCAGGTAAAGTTCACGCTGGTGGTTTACATGCCCGCCGCGGCAGGAGTGTGGCGGCGAGTTTCATGTTTTTTCCTCCGCCGTGTGTGGTGAGGGAGCCTCGCGCCCCGGCTCTAGCTCCCCTAAACCCCAAGCATCTACCCAGTCACGTGCGTCGCAGCAGGGGGCAGTAGAGAGTGCCGGAGATGAATGGAGAGTAAGACTGAAGCCACCACCTGCTCCCTGCTGAGCTTACACCCATAGCTGCATTAGGTTAGGTGGTCTTTGGGACATGCTTAGACACGTGGCTCTGAGATAGGCTCTGGTTGAATTGCAGATGCACGTCGGTTAATCTCGCGTCTGTTTTTATCAGTGGTTTGGTTGTTGGTAAGAAAGAAAAGCTACACAGAACACGTGTTATTTGGTTTTCACTACCGACATACGCAGATCCCTAATATTGTGAAAGTGAACTGGTAATGAATTACCGAAAGTAATTGTAAAGCTGAAGATTGAATGAAATTATGTTAGAGCATTTCCGAATTGATGCTGATTATCTCTTATGTATCAGATTATATTCTCACCAGTAGCTCCTGTTCAAGGAAGGCAGGGCGCCCCATTAAGAGAGTATTTTCTGACAAACTTTTTTTTTTTAGAGTGGATGAAACAAGTGTTATTTTCCCCACACGTCTTCAATGTCATAAATTACGCGGTGATTAGGCTTATTTTTTTTTTTTTTTTTGTTGAATTTGAAAAAAAAGTCTCTACAAGAAATTCATGTGCTCCTCACCAGCTTTACTGTCTGACGAACACAGCAATGCACATCATGTGACCCGTCCTGTACACACAAAATTTGTAATAGGCCCTTTTTTTATTATTAATTTGCAACTTGTTTTGAGGTAAATCATTAGCTTTTATTTGTGGTAATAAAAAAAAAAAAGCAGATTAACTAGTTTTATCTTCACCAATAAGTTACATGGTAGCAAAACTCATTGGCAGTATTTCTTCCAAGAGGATTGACTGCTGTTTGCTGCTTGCTGTCACCATCACTTAACCTAGTCTTTCAAATCAAACTGAATCCAACCAATCTAAATAACCTAACTGGCAAGATGAAGAAATGAAAATGAAGTTATGATCTTATATATCTTCATAAAATCTTATAATGCTCTGGAAATAATGGAGGCAACACCTACTGTTGACAAACATCTTCCTCATACTAATTAAAATGCTTGAATTGAGCCGCATCTCCCTCTACAGAAGGAAATAGAATGCTCTAATTGGCTAAATTCATTCTGTATTCTTTAGTGACATGTACACACAGATGAACACCATCAGAGTAGATCAGTGCCTGCCTATCCATGACACAATGGTGTGTCACTTCCCAGCATTGTCATAACAGGGAGTATGTTTGCTTCTCCAAAAACAGGATAAATTTCTAAAAGTTATACTAAGGATTAAAAAGAATTTGCAGCTGGTATACAGTATATGGGTTAATTTTGTTCCAGAATGAGAAGTTCTATCTGATGAGAGAAATAAGGAAAGCCATGTTGAGACAGGTGTGAGAGTAAAAGTATATTCAATTTTCAACTATAGCACTACTGAAACCCTGGATTGTAAATACAATGAACATCTGTCACAATTATGAGTGAGCAGATTTCTTATGTGAGCATAAGCTGATTACAGAGGAATGGAAGGAAATTACATGAGGTAAGGGACAAGATGGGTGCGTGGCTTCCTGTGCATTGTCATGCGGCCTAGAGAGTTGGTAGAAGGTTGTAACAAAGAACATTGTGTGGCTGTTAATGTCTTGTATTCATGCATTGATGGATGAGTTTTCTCTTTGGAATGCCGTAAACCTGTCCAGGTATTGGTGATGAGATGTTTTGCTCTTCAGTTATACATGTCCCAGTATCACCATCAGGCCATTCATGTGTTACCTTGTGTTGTTCCAGGGTATCATCCGCCGGGTGACCGATTCATTCACTGGCCTGTTCTCCGCGTCATGGCTCTCTGGCTGGATGGGAGGGGAGGAGGAGGAGGAGAGTGGAGATCCTCAGCCAGGCCCTTCACAGGCTTCAACACATGCTCCACCAGGAGAGTCTTTTATCTTTGCCCACCCCATCACTGCACGGAGGTCATTCAGGCCTTTTTACCCTGAGGAAGGTAAGCAAGGGAAGTTCATTGTCAAGGTGTGCTTACTAATACCAAAGGTTCTTATTCTACATCCATACTTTTACACTGAACTTAATTTTTGTGAGCTTGAAACGACTCAAAATTTCACATATTATACTTTCCAGGTGTGTAAGGGTAAGTATATGTGCTACATGCTGTCATGGAAGTTTTGGTAATTTTGATATGAAAATATTAGGTTGGCATTGTTGGTTACAGAGAGGAATGGACTAGTTGTTGCACAGTTCAGTCAACTTCAAATATTTCTCTCTCTCTCTCTCTCTCTCTCTCTCTCTCTCTCTCTCTCTCTCTCTCTCTCTCTCTCTCTCTCTCTCTCTCTCTCTCTCTCTCTCTCTCTTTTCACTTGTGTAAAGAGTGCCAGTTTATGGAATTAACTAAAACTTTCTGAACTTGTTATATGCTTCAGTCCAGCCATATTTTTAGCAGAAAACCATTTAATCTTCCATAATCCAGTACATAGATAGGAATACATAACCTCTCAGGTAATGGAATGGAAAAGAACATCAGTTGTTTTTATTATTTGATATGTTTAGTTTTTTCACTCATCGATGTCTTTTTATCTCCATCTTGCTCCTGTACACTCCGCAACTCCATGATCTGCCAAAGTCATGCACCCCTGGCCAGGTGCCCTTGACACATGCTTGCATCCCGTTCGCCAAGCCTGTTATAAATAGCTCCACACGTAATATAGGGCTGGGATGCTGCAGTCAGGGCTTGTTGCTGTCTGAGGTGTCTTCATTCATCTATTGTTTTATACTGTCAATTAAGAGGCTGGATGTCATAATTATGATACCATGATCTTTCATAAAGTTTGTTTATTTGTTTGTTTTTTTCTGTGTTTCTTGGGATGTCATTTTCATTATTTTATTGCTAAGTTTCTATTTACCTGTCCTTTATGGGAGCTTAAACAGATAGATTGATGTCATTCTTTTATGTGCCTTAGAAAAATATTTCAGTCTCCTTTACAGACAGTTCATTACATTCCCTTTCTGCATCCTTTCATCCTGTTCCAGAATAGTATTCCACCTCAACATAAAGTCTTGCACTCACTTTCTCATACATTTATGCAAAGCTTCTTGCTTGCACTTGCTGAAGTCCATCACTCCAGCAGCAAACACTAAGCTTATTGTCATTTGCATCAATCTTCTCCCTTGCATTGTCCTTTCAGCCCTCCCCGCATTCAGTCGTCCATCATTCTCCACTGTTCCACCAAGGTAATTAGGTTTTTCAATACTTTCAACTCATCCTTTCCTAATCTGTACTAGTCTACACAAACTTTTTCATGCCTTTTTACAAACAACTCTCTGATGCCTCAGCATCACAATGTATTTTGTGACTTTCTTTAGCTCTTCAAATTTTATTTATTTATTTTTTCTATTATTATTTTTCTCCCACAAATAGTCGTTATACTATTTAACAATCTATTTAATCTTTTATTTTTTTCAGTGATGACTGTAAGATGTGTTCAAATAACTTTCAGCTTACATACTTATGTCACAACACATGGAGTCACATTTAATATCTCGTCTGTGGAATACTATACTACTTCTGATCCTCTTGAAGTTGGTGTTTGAGGCTACTGACACCAATTTCTGTTTTAATTGTGTTGATTTCTCTGCTGACATTTATTTATTATATATAATTTTTTTTCCCTTGTGTTTTAACTATTACAGTGTAATGTCACCTAATCTTTTAGACAGATGGCTTAATTTAATTATCATTACTTTATATCTTGTATGTAACTTTGTTATGCAGAATCTTAACCATCTTTTTTTCTAAGGACATTTTTTTTTAATATCAGAATTATTTATATAACTGCAAAATATTTAGTTAACCACATACGAAGTATCAATCTGTCCAGTACAGCTAAAATTTGAGATCCTATGTATTTATAAAAATAATTACTTGTTTTCATGTTTTCTCAATTTCTGTGTTCCCTTTTCTCAAGTCAATGACAGCAATGTGATCTCTCATCTTTAAAGTGGAGCTCTGCTGTGTGAGAGGTAAAGTTCAAGTAATGCTATAATGTTGTCAATTTCCAGGTGAAACTGAAAGCAACAGCCAGCCAACGCTGGGTGTCAATGAGGGTGCCAGTACTAGTAGTGGAGTCAGAACACAACCTCCAGGAGGGATCTCAACATCTTCCAGATCTGTACAGTTAAATAAAGAGTCTTCTGGGTCTTCTTTGAGTGGGAGGAGATTACCTATCATTTCCTCCACCCCTGCCACTATGTTCACCTCCCGCCCCAAGGGTCAGATGGAGCCTCGGCCACTGCCACTTCTCACAACCTCCACACCAGCCTGTAAGTGTACCAGTGAAGTAGATGTAAGGGACATTATTACATGTATTAGAAGCTTTAACTGGTTATGTGATAGAGAGCCTTTCAGTAAGATAATTTTACTAATTCTTGTCATTGTTTTCTATATAGGTGATGATGGTAGTGAGGTGAGTGAGTCATCAGCAGATACTGGGGTAGATGCCTCAGTCATCCCTCGACCAGATGAGAGGGACTATCAGCGGGAAATCCTGCAGCTAGATGAGGAGTCTCTTCAAACCCTACGGGACTCTCTGACAAAACCTGTGCCTGCTTCGCCCATAGCACAGCCTGCCACCACCTTACCATCATTGGAAGAAACTCGGAAAAGGCCAAGGGACTTGGAACCAGGTTAGAGTTGTACTGTATTAAAAAGTTAGTACTGAAGATAAGGACTAATTTTTAGAATTACATCTTTGTGGCAGATTTTATATATCTTATTTACTTTTCAGATCATTCTAGTATACGTGCAGAAGGTAGTGTAAGCAGTAAGTCCCTGTTCAGTGAAAGTGGAAGTGTGTCACATGGACAGCCCCAGCCATCAGCATTGGCCAGTAAGAGGCCGCGGTTTAATGTTTCTATATATGGCTCACCCGTTATGGTAAGTGTAGTGACAGTATTTTTTAAATGCTCCATGTGTCATTTGCATAGCAACCTCATACCTTTGGAAGTGATCCCAAGAGGCATTGATAGAAAGTAATATTCTTTCATTACTTGGTTTATTGTGGCTGAGATAGGTTATTGTGTTAAGTGTTATTTTTATTTTGTTGATTTTTTTTTTTTTTTTCTTTTACAGAGTGACAGATCGGTATTAAGTGATTCAACTTTCAAAGCATCTCCCTTTTACCCGGGTAAAACTATGTATGGTGGAGCCTCAGCATACAGGAGTAGACGGTTGCCAGTGCGAAGCTCTCACCAGGTATCATAATGTCTTATTGTAATAGGGACTACAGTTATTGGCAAATGTATGCACTAAAATCTCAAGGTGTTTTGGCACAGATGTTAAGATACTGTATTTTTGGTTACTCATGGAACACTACTTTGATTGCTGTTAAGAAGATTCATCAGTGTGAAGAGTTTACATGCTGTAACTAAACTTTCAGCCCCCACGTGCCCAAGTCAAAGCCAAACCCGCCCCTCAGTCTGCAGACGACGGTGGGCTGAGCCAGGCAGCTCGCCGCATTCTGGAGAGCCTAGAACAGATGTCAACACCAATCTCAGATGCCAAGCGTATTCCAACACCAACACCAGGGCACAGGGGGAGCTTCTTAGATTCCTCCTACACAGCAGCTTTCCACAGGCATCGACCACCTACCAGGCCTTCTGCCCCTCCCTCCAGTAAACTTTTAACGCCTTCAAAGGTACCACAATTTTTATGTATGTTTTGTGAATAACGGGTCTGATGGGTGATATGTGCCTATAATCAAGTCTGGTAATGGACCTTGATGTCTATTTGCACTCACTGTCATTCCTTTCTTTACAGGTTGCAGTCCAAGAGAACCTTTCTGGAAGTTTACTTCCTTCTACCTCTTACCTGCAGGATAGCTCCATTCATAAAAAGAGCACAGGCACTACAACAAAGAAAGAAGAAGCTTGCCAAACAGTTTCTGAATTTAAAAGCACAGAACAAAAAGAAGAAAAGAAAACAATAGGGGTTTCTTCAGAAAATTCTGTGGTCTCACTATTTTCCAAAGCTGCAGCAGAATCGACTACAAAATTCATGCCATCTTCGCAGCCTCCTGCATCAGTGACATCATCAAACCCACCACAGGATGTGTTCAACTTTGGTGTGTCCACCAGCAGTAGTGCCTCTACAACCTTTGAGTTCACCCCAAAACCCAGCAGCACAACATTTACAAGGTAAGCTTCATAGATTAACACTTTTTCTTGTTTTGTTGCATGGGTTTGAAAGAAATCATTGTGACGTAGAATAAAGATGGCAATGTTGCTGCTTCATAGCTTCATACAAATACTGTAGAATGATGTTAATTTCTGTGTCACATAGAGATTTATATAAGATTTAGATTACACTTATAAATTATTATTCATTTTTCTCCTGAATTGTAAGCACCACTAAATTGTTTATATTTTTTTGTTTCAGTGAAATTTCACCATCATCAAAGCGAGTTGGCAAGATGAAGACCAAATTGATAGATAGTGGTAGAAGTTCCATAAGGCGAGAAGAGGAAGTGATGGAAGAGCCCTCTATCACCCCTGTTCCCTTACCGCTTCCTTCACTGCCCAAAATCAACCTCACAGTTTCTTCAGCAGGACAAGGCCTGCAAACTAATTTTGGTTCCTTACCTGAAGGATTTAAATTTTCCATCCCTGAAGTAGTTGATGTACACTCAACCAGTGAAACTTTGGATAACGCTCCCAACTTCACATTTAGGAACCCAACACTCATCGGTGAGGGCAGCACGCCTAGGCCCAAGGCAGTCATGCCAACACAGCCTCAGCTGATGTTCAACAGTAGTAGCTCATCTTTGTTGGTCCCCAAGCTAAAGACAAATTCCAAGAAAGATGTGACTCCAGAAAAGCTCAAGGGAGGGAGCATTCTAGATATTCTGAAGCCAAAAAGAAAGCCTGAGAATTCCTCTTTAACGGTGTCTCCTAGTAATGGTGAAAAGACAGTTGTTACAAGTAAGGAATTTTCTTTGACAAATTCTGAGAGTACTAAGTCTGTGTTAGAACAGCCAGTCAACAGTGTAGTTAAGAAAACAGACACTGTACAGGGTGTGCAAGGCTTTGGCTCAATGTTCAAAAAATCTAGTGATGAATGGGAGTGTAGTGTGTGTATGTTAAGGAATCAGAATACATCTGTTAAGTGTGTTGCGTGTGAAGCACAGAGACCTGGACAAACTGCATCTGCCCCCTCTAAGGATCCTGTGGGAGCTGCTAAGTCAAGTGCATCATGGGGAGGAAGTGGATCAGCTTGGGGGGATGCTTTTAAAAAATCTGCTAGTGAATGGGATTGTGATACGTGTATGGTGCGTAATAAGGATTCAGTATCAAAGTGTGTTGCATGCGAGACTCCAAAGCCTGGAAGCAAGTCAGAGCCAAAAGGTGTGCCAGATATGACTGTTGACACTAGAGAAAAGACAAATACTTTAGGGTTTGGTTCTGCATTTGCAAAACAAAAAGGAGAGTGGGAGTGTGACACTTGCTTAGTTCGAAATAAGAGTGATGCCACTAAGTGCATATCATGTGAAACCCCCAAACCTGGTGCTGCTAATGTGTCTGAGGCCATTACTGGGAATTTCAAGTTTGGTGTAAATGCTACTTCTAATGACTCATCTACAGTAGGTTCTACATTTAAGTTTGGGTTGAGTAACTCGCAAACCGAGGAGAAGGCTGCTTCTAGTGGGTTTAATTTTGGGGTTGGTGCCAAAAGTATACAAGAGAAAGATAACCAAGGAAACTCGGGATTCAAATTTGGAGTGCCTGCAGAGAAGCCTAATGCCTTTACTGTACATTCTTTTGGCTCTAGTACTGAAAGTGGTCAACCAAAGGACAAAGTTGCTAGTTCAAGTGTTGCTTTTAGTTTTGGTGTACAGAAAACAGATACAAAAGACAAAAACAAAACAGAAGCAACAGGAGAGCCCTTACTCTTTGGTAGCAAAACTTCTGATGGTGTGGAAAGTGTAACATCAACTACACCAGCTTTTCAGTTTAGTACAGGAACCAAGACACATGTTGCCTTCAGTTTTGATTCTGGAACACAGGATAAAACAAAAGAAGAACAGAAGATAAATGCTTCTGCTGCAGAGGCAAAACCAAGCCTGTCTGAAGAAGTTAAAAGCTCTAAAACTAATGAGCTTTTTGATGCAAAGATTGGTGGCAATGAAGGAAATACAAATAAGCCATTATTTACATTTAACAGTATCACTACCAACAAAGAGGATGATTCTAACAGTACTGTGACTGCATCTCCTTTTGGTGTCCTTAGTAAGAGGGACCCACCCACTGTAGTTGCTTCTACTGCCCCACCAGCTGCTACTTCTGCTGCAGCACTAACTGCTCCTTTTGGTGCCACAAGTGGAGCAAACACTACCCCCAGTGGCACTGGATTTGCATTTGGAGATAAAGCATCTAATCCTAATGCATTTCCCTCATTCTCCTTTTCACACCAACCTCCAGCCAGTAAAGAAGAAAATAAGCCAACACTCGCATTTTCCTTTGGGTCCAAGATCGACTCATCTGAAAACAGTGAACCTGCTAAGAAGCTCTCCTTTGCATCGCCTTCATTCACTCCTACGATCAACAATGGTGTCAGTGCCCCATCCTCACTCTTCACCTTTGGGAGCAAGGAGAGTAAACTGGGCTCAGGCTCAGGATTTGGCACCCCTCCCTCAAGTACCCCAGCATTTGGAGCTCCAGCCCCGTCCTCCAACGCAACACCTGCGTTCCAGTTTGGCAACAGCAACGCCCCTGCTAGAGCTGCCACAGCCCCCTCAGCTTTTGGTAGTCCAGCTCCAGCATTTGGCAGCAGTGTCAACAGCTCCAACTCTGGTTTTGCCTTTGGTCAACCAACGGAGAAGAAATCTAGTACCGGATTTGACTTTGGCCAGGCTGCAAGTAACACTGGCCCCTCATCCTTCAACTTCACAGCTGCAGTACCGCAGTCCTCCACTCCTGGCCTTTTCCAGTTTGGACAGGTACTAACTGCAACTTCTTGCTTTCTTCATTTTCTGAAGAATAACCTCAAATTCATTCTTATGTTTTTTTCTTATTACTATGCCCCTTTCTCACTCCTAGATTTAGAATGGTAGATTACTAGTGAGTGTAAGAGGTGATAAATTTTATGATTTGCAATTTTGTGAAAATATTGCACATTTTATGTATAAATCTAGCTGATGCTGTAGCATAGGAACAGATTGCCATGCATAGACACTCAGACACACTGCTGAAATGCATAGATGATCCTATTGTTTGTTGTAATAGATGACATGCAGGGAATGTGATGTTTCAACTCAGCCATAGTTTGTTGTATAACCATCAGAGCATGTATTTTGTTGGATTGATGAATTAATTAATTTTTTATCTTTTTTCTGTTTATGAAATTTATTTGTACAATTGCTTTTTGTTTTTCCAGGGTCAGACAAACAACAGCTCTCCTGGTGGAGTATTTCAATTTGGATCAAGAAATTCAGAAGTTCAGGCTCCTGGAACTACATTTGGGTTAGTATTGTTTTCTGTTATGTTGAAGTATAATGTCTCGGAAAGATTTGTGAATGTGCAGTTGTAGAGAAGAGAGCATGAAAGATTCATTTGTGTACTGAAAATGACATAAAACAGGAGTTGTGGAATGCAAGAAATATAGTGCAAATGTTTTGAAATGAATATAAAGATAACTAAATTAAATTGGCTAAAAAAAATTGTAAATAAGGATGCAAGGACAAGTTTGGCAAAGGACTAGTGCTTGTGATCTTGTGTGTCTGTAAGATTGATCCCGGAATGCAACAGGTGATAAGTAAGCTTAAGGTAAAAAGTCACATGGGGAAGCTCGTGTTGCATTGAGGTTGGAGAGTGATATTTGATGGGGTGGAGGCTGTAAAGTTCAGTGTGAAAGTTCATCATGTATATTAATTTGTTTACATGTTATTAATTTGTGTTTATATATTCCTTTCCCCATATTCACTTCATAAAATAATAATTTTTTGAAACAAAAATTTAGTAATGTTTAGTGTTGCAACACTGTTAGCAAGATTGTTTACTTTTGTTTCTTTTATTTCATCATAAATTTTTTGTTTTTCTTATTTTGTGCTAAATTTCAAAATTTGTGATATCAAACATCATGGTATATTAGAAATTAGCAAATTGAGTCAAGTTATTATTAGTTTAAAAGGCATGATCTTCTACACATTAGCTTAATTTGTTTTTACTTTGGTTTTATCATGTTACTTTATTGTTTCAGAAACAATGAGAACCCATTTCCCCCTGTTCCTCCTAGTGGCCGGTTGATGAAGAAGGCAATCCGTCGGACCAAAAAATAATTTTATAATGTTATTATCTTCATGTGCTTAGTGGATATTTTATTGGGGGGAATTACTTAGATTATTTTTAAATGCTGCTGCTTACTAAAAACCGATGTGAGCCATAATGCAACCAAATAGTTACAAGATGCATATTACATGTGACGTTTGTGCTTATGAAATTTGTATAAAAGAAAAATGCTCTTTACGTCAGAAGACATCCAGAAAATCTTTGCTTTCTGTTATACTTCATTAAGTTAGTCATGAAAGGCTGCCAGCATAATCAGTCAGGGATTTATTTGCTTTGTGGACTTGAAGTGTGAATAACAATACAAATTGTTAGCACACTAGGTCTTGTTAACTATATTGGAATTTTCACACCGGGAGTACAAGTGTTACAGACCAATAGTTGAAGCCATGCATTGCTGAACATGTTTTGAAAAATATAATTGAATGTAAATCACATTAATATATATTTTTTGATGATTGTTTGCATAAATTTTTCAGATGTACATAGCCATTGCCTATACACAGCATACACTCACAATTTTTTTTATAAGAAATTTAGGAGCAAAGATGATTAGTTTTTCATCGTGATATTTTTATGTATGCCAAGTGAAATTTTGTAACATAATTTGCTTGATACTCCCATAGTTACATTACATTTATGAACATGAACCAGTCGGTCTTTTTTCTGTGAAGTTTGAATCTTTGATTTTATCCATTGTGCTAAATAGATGATAATTTTATATTTTGAATTTATTTATTTTTTGTAAACTAGTATCTTCATGCAGTCTGCTTTGTTACTTATTTACCATAGCACATGGAAAAACTCAAGGCATAACCTTCACATGAAGAATGAATTTAACTTTGATTATTGAAAAATATGTAAAAATTTTGCTATGAACATTCTGTACATATGGAGGCTTAACCAGCCCTTGCATTGATATTGTTTCATTGTTCCTTGTTAAAAGAGAACATTGTTGATTATTTTATAACCTTTTGTCCATGTTGATGGACAAGTTCCCAGTAGGAATGTTCATAGTTTTCTTGTCGCACAGATCTATTCCAGCGTCTTGCTATACAACGGCTGTACAGTTTTAATGAGGAAATAGCGCAGACGATATAGTAATTTGTGTTTGGTGCACGCTGTGGACGTTTGATGTAAAGGTTCCTTATGCTTATTTTATTTTTTGTGATATCCTTCTTCTAATGATATATAGATTGGCTTTTTGCCAATAAACATCAGTCCTCTACAGCACGAGTACCCATGTAGTGTTGCTCATGCCATAAGCAAGGCCTCTACAAGATGCGGCAAAAAATGCGCTTCTATAAATAAGTGATGTAAATAGTATACCCAGGCAGGCTCACTCCTTACTATTGTACATGGACACTTCATATATTTGACAGACAAGCTGTGTTACTGGGAAGCTGTTGCCAGAACTACGTGCTATGTGGATGGTTGTGAGATGCCGAGTGTACCACCCCTTGTATTGTCCTGTCTGTTGGATCCCTGAGAGGTTTATTATTGTAATTAGCTCGTATTAATATTTTATAATAACTTGACTTTAACATGTACAAAGCTGTGAAGTGTGCGTGTGTGAAGGAGTTAGACTGCTCAGTGTATGTGTCTTCGGTTTTGCATTACTTGGTGTGAGTGAAGTGTTCAATAAAGGAGCATTGTATACCCATATCAAGCTTTGTGTACCAATGTTTATGAGTAATGGATATTAATCAGGAGGTCCAATGGCATTAGGCATATATACATTGATACATTACTTACTGATTCAGCTGTGAGTTAAATATTATTTCAATCTGGGTTATCTCATACAGCTTTGAGAGGACAGTTTGTCATCCAGAGGAACATAGTGTGACTCATACTCTTCATCTTGAGGAAGGCTGTGATTCCAGCACAAAATGAGGTAAGGCGTGAATATGAATGTGTATACAGTTCATAAAAAATAAAAATTAATTTACGTTACATTGAAAGTTGTTCACTGCTGATCTGCAGCTTACCAAAGTAATTTATCTAGATTTTGTTGTTTATGGGATTATATATATATATATATATATATATATATATATATATATATATATATATATATATATATATATATATATATATATATATATATATATATATATATATATATATATATATATATATATATATATACACACACACACACACAAAAGTTCTGGGAACCTTAAAGTGTCACCCCTCTTATTAAATTTATTAAGAAAACTGAGTAATCAAAATTAGCCACCTCGATGATAATATGGAGAAGCAGTTATGATTTAAGGAAACATTTTTCCCTGACGTAGCTAGTTAATAGCTGTATGAAGTCATTGATAGTATTATGTAAAGCTAAAACGATTACTTTTAAGTTAAAACTAAACCAAATTCGAAAACATATTTCAGCAAATGTTTGTCATTGTAATGGAAGTCTTAAAATGCCCTATTGTCCGTAATTTTTAAGGGATACAATCGGTAAATAGATTGATTAAGAATAAAGTTATCTAAAGAAAAAAAGACGTTACTCAGTCTTCAAAATGAAAGGAGGCAACGAGAGGAGGAAAGAGTATGAATTACCGTAATCGGTTTTCAGGCTCTGGTCAGGAAATCATGGCACATGGTATTTATGTACGCCTACTGTTGCAGCAAGATTTACGTAAGCATCTCTGAATCTGAGTATCATTCGTGACGCTCAATACTAAGTATTCAAATGGTCGCCCTTTGCGATCATGCTACCTCCTGCATCTTAGGTCACTCATCAGGTATTGAAATGAAGTCGCACCTTGCGACTGATCATATATGTGTTGTATATTATACTATGTCGTTACTTATTAGATACTATTTAGCCACTCCGGAGTGCCAGATCACCACTGTAGTATCGTAAGTCACCCCTATAGTACCGTAAGTCACTCATAGTACCGTAAATCACCCCTGGAGTAGTAGCATGTCACTCCTTGAATACCATGTCATCTCAAGATTACCGTCAACCCTTGACCTTGAGTACCGTGAGTCATTCCTTGAGTATCGTAAATAACACAAGTATTACTATAAGTTACCTCGAGTACCAAAAGTCACTTCTAGAGTACCGTCACCATTTGAATAGTACCATAAATCACCGCTTGATTAAGGGTTCCTTCAGCCGCTGCAGTACTTTTTATCACTGCTCACCAGCAAAGAAGATAAGTTCCATACTCTACACACCAACATTGTGGAAAGAGTTATCAGATACGTGGATGTTGATTTTGTGCACTGTATATTCGCTACTTGAGCTAATTCATTTAATAAATACAGTATGCAGGAAAACTTCATGACATCACTGCGTGTGTGCCAGACGAAAGAGTAGTCGATATATACAACACTAGAAATGAAAAGTCTTCTTGTGAACGGCTTCATATGAATATATTCCAGAGTATCTTATTATTATTTCCTTTGTGTAGCATGAAAACGCCGATCATATCATATTTCCTTTGTTTACTGCTTTGGCTGCCGGCTGTGGCGTGCAGTGTGGCCACGGCCCACGGTAGGCCAGTCAGCTGCTGAGGAGCGTGGTGAGGAAGTGTGCTACGCGAGGATGTAACCATTCCCGTCCATCTATGTTGGCCAGCCTCAGTCTCCTGGCTCTGATGTACGCTGAGTACTTGGAGCGGCAATGACAACTATCAGGGGAGGCGTGAAGGACCGTATTATCCATGAGATCGGGAGAGCCATCAAGCAGGTAACGGCATTCTCTTGGCTTTAATTAACGGTGCAATGACGAAACCTTTTTCTGTCTCGGCGGTGAATTTCAGAACTAACTCCCTCATGCGAGCTGGGAAGGATTTAGGGGTGACAATTCATGCCGCGGTGTGTGGGGTATTGCTGGTGAAAGTTAGGGAAAGACGTAGTTTGCAGGATAGCTGACCCATCGATCGCTTCTCGCCGCCTTGCCACCACCAGCACTGCCGCCGCCGCCACCGCCACCCAGCTACTTGTCAACAAGGAGGCGTGGATGTGGGATTTCAACTTTTTCCTTATACCCCTCTCTTTCTTTCTCTCAGCACTCACGTTTCTCTCAAGATTGTGTTTGATAATTTATATCCACCAGTTTATGATAATTCGCAGAAGTAAGCGGGCGTTACAAACATTTTCATTTCCTTTATTGCTTTCTGGGTCAAAGTGCAGTTGATTTCCTTAGTAATGTAGTACACATGTAAGTATAAGTGTCATCATGTTTGTCTTTGCTTTCCCGTGTCACTGGTTCAATACTCTTGGCTTTTGTCTTTACTGGAATCTCGTGGCCCACATATCTGTTCTTCCAGTTCCTGTGTCCGTAATTGGGATTTCCTTCGTGTTTCCTTCATGGCAATTCATAGTTCCGCCTTTTTCCTATGGCATATCGTACATTTAACTTAGTGGTGCGAGATGATGGTTTTCTTCTCATTTGCTGACACCTGATGACAATGGGGCTAACTTTGGCATTGCCTTGACAAGAAAATGTGAAGGGCGTGGTAGATATTTTGTAGGTGTTTTCGATCAGTGTGTGTGTGTGTGTGTCGTTTGCTGGATTTTGCAACTTGGTTCTGTCATTTAGTTGACTTTTACAAGTAAGATCGACGCTGCAAACATAAAACAAGCAGTTGACTATGAATAATGGGCGAATCCATAATAATTCGTCAGTTAATTATGAGCATAGTACGTGAAGTATACTGTAACTATGTGAATAATGTGAAGTGAATATAGTCAATATACAGGGAGTACCAGCTTCCCTTATGTTCTTTCGAGTATAAGAACTAGTAGCACCACGGTACCACTCCCACGTAAACTACTCGCACCCAGCATCACTACTATTCTGTAAAGGAGGCACAGGATCAATACACTTAACTTGCACTTAGCATTTATACGATAACGGTGAAGACATGTGCAGAAATGATATTCATCTTATATATATATATATATATATATATATATATATATATATATATATATATATATATATATATATATTTATTTATTTATTGTATTGTATTTTATTTTATTTATTTATTATTATTATTATTATTATTATTATTATTATTATTATTATTTTTTTTTTTTTTTTTTTGTGTGTGTGTGTGTGTGTGTGTGTGTGAAAGAATGGTTGTGAATGTTTTGTTGTGTAGACGCCTTGTCTCGGTTACCCACCTTTAAGTCTGGTGTCTGTCTGGTGTATGATGGTATGTAGAACGGTTCTTAAAGTAAAGACTTCGCCGACCAGATTAAATGAAGAATTCAACATAGTAGACGCTTTGTGTCTGGCGATATAATGCATGTAATGTGAGGTGGCTAATTGAAGATGATTGCCAAGAAAGAGGTATTTATTTTTAGTCTTTGTTTGTTTACATAGCGTCATTGTATCTAAGATAAGGATGAGATACTAACATTTTTAGATATGTGGGGGCAAGTGTACATGTATCATGCAAACATACGAAGATGCGATTTGAATGATCTCGAGTGTAACGATAAGTAAGTTAAAGTGGAGGAATTGTCATTTTAATTCTTTCAACCCGTAGCTGATCATGCGTGCAGTTGCTATGATCAGGAGACTACAAGCAAAACGGTGAATAAAATAATATATGCATGATAGTTTGGTCTAGCGAATTTACTCTCACTTTTTTAAGATACTTTTTTTATTATCTTTAGCTATCCACTCGCCCATATTTTGCAATTTTTCCCGTAAGAAAATTAAGCTCGACCCAGAGTATGTGATCAAACGCGGCACAGGGGGAAATATAATTAAATCCTCTCGCACCAGTCCTTGCCTCTCCTGATAATAGGTGTCTACGGTCTCATCAATTAATAAAGAAATGAAAAAAAAATGAATGAAATGATTAAGATATAGTTAGGCATGAGTCATATCCTATAGTCGACAAGTGTTCGACGTCATGACAGAGAGAGAGAGAGAGAGAGAGAGAGAGAGAGAGAGAGGGGTATCCACATCTTAAACACGAACAAAGGCAAATAAGGAGTTTTTTATATTTTAGTTTGCCAGATATTAGCTCATTAATGGTGTGGCCCCGCGCATGAGCAGTGTGCGTCATGGTTGTTACTCAAGGAACCTTCAAGAGCCCCTTCTAAGTCCGTGCGTGGGTTTAAAAAGCGTTGGTGTTGTGCCCAGCTGTTATCGCTCGCCTCGGTGGCACACACCCTGGCTTTTTACTCCGGCAGGAATATCTTGAAGATTTACATATATTCTATTTTTCTATCTATTTATTTAAATACCAAGCCGGTAATCCCATGCAGCATACATCGGTGACATCATTCACTCTTAGCTCCGGCTAATTATATTCATACTCAGCTAGAAATTGAGCCATCAGTTATAAGTGTTGAGCGAGTTTTTATTTGTGTCCAGATTAATACGTTGTAATTTGATTTGCGTAACGTTGTATATGAATGTTTGGTTTGTATTAATCTGTTTTATTAGTAAGCTTGGAGATTCTAGGCATTTATTGTAACAGTTAAATTTATTTTGA